>NC_060183.1:14960676-15260676 GCF_021184085.1 Oncorhynchus gorbuscha | reverse complement strand
GAAAGGGGGAACATATAAGTACAGTATCTTTGCCATAAATTAATAGGTTCAACTTTTAATTATATTTGCTGAACCCGACAGTCAAATTTTGGCACCAGGAGAGTAGCTATCTAGTTATATAAGTCACGCCCCTCTGCAAACACGCCTTCTCCGATGTTGGTGACAAGGCAGTCCTTGTTTAAATTTGGTACAAGAATATCATGTGATTTAAAATGAGAGTTATGGTGATGTCATCATGTCCCTTAATAATGAATCCAAGTGTTTGACATGGGGGAGGGGACCAGTAACTTTATGATCAAACTTTTAAAACATTTATTTTACCCCTTTTTCGTGGTATCCAATTGGTAGTTGCAGTCTTGTCCCATCGCTGCAGCTCCCATACGGACTCGGGAGAGGCGAAGGTCGAGAGCCGTGCATTCTCCAAAACACAATCCAACCTTGCCACACTGACCCGAAAGCCAGCCACACCAATGTGACAGAGGAAGGAAAACATCATACACCTGGCGACTGTGTCAGCGTCCATGCTCCCGGCCTGCCACGGGAGTCACAAGGACATCCCTGCCTGCTAAACCCAGTCGATGCCTGGCCAATTGTGCACCACCACATGGGTGCAGCAGGCTGTGACAGAGCCCAGCTAGCACTGCGATGCAGAGCCTTTAACCACTGCGCCACTCGGGAAGCCATCAACTTTATGATCAAACTTGATCAATGTAGAAGCAACAGTCATTTTCCACACATTAGTCATCATACTTGGATTCGGTTCCTTCAAATATCATCAAATGTCATGAAAAACATGATTTTGACTGTTCATTACCTTTAACCTGTTTCGTCCTCCTTAGGGTTGGGGGCATATCTTTAAAACCCAATCCTTAACCCGTTCATCAGGAGACATTATTAGGAAAGATCCATGTTATTTACTGTCTTTAAAATGCAACCAGCCTGAAATCCTCAGATAAGAGCACTACGACATCAAAAAACAGACGACTAGTCACTTCAGTCATGGCAACGCTGGAACGAGTGTCTGAAAAATGAGTGTTAGAAGTTTTGAAAAGTCTAAAGTCATTACAATTGAGGTTCACAGAAAACTGTGAGAGAGGGTGATTACTGGAGATTACTACCGCCAGGGCCCATTCCAGTGAACTTGCACTAATAGAACTAATTATAAAAGTGAGCTGGAAGAACACTCAAGGTCCTCCATCACAAGGCAGCACCTCTATAAATGTGGGGGTGGCAGCTGACAGATTGTGTTTTTTTTAAAGAGTAATATATTTACAACCTGCTTACTTAGACACCTTTACGGCCCCAGTCAATCTAAATGTCAGAGCCGATAAATTCAACGTTAATATTGATGCTTGTTAAAACATCGTTTTATGTAGTGTACCAGCCCAGATCACATTGTATTACATGGTGCTGTGTAAAGCTCAGAGCACAGTACTAATCCTATAGCTATTGTCTAAATTTTTATTGAATTTTGATCCTGTGAAGGGTGAGATAGAGTTCATGGTCTGTGAAGGGTGAGATAGAGTTCATGGTGATTAGTCTGTGCTAATTTCAATATTTTTTTTTAATGTCCTCAAAATATACCTGGATGTGAGTATACAGTACTTCTTCCCAGAACATGGGTTTTCAGGCTGACGACTACACCCTGTTTATAGGAGCTTCTGTGACACTTGAGAATTCAATTACAGACCAAGCAAATGCCCTCTGAGCACCCCAAACCAGCACAGAGTGAGAAGTGGAGGTGGTATATTACGCTACTCTGACTTCACACTCCTCTTCCAGTCCACTTGTCACCCTCCTTGTCTCCCTCCTGGCTACCCGCCCTCACCATTCAAGGCCACTTGTCCACTGTGATGAGGGATGGGCCTATCACTCCATTTTCTCTCACAGGGATAACATCAGCTTGGTGCTAGATGTCCGTTGTTATCTTAACATATAGCTAGTAGACAGATTCAGGGAGTTCAGGCTCTGGATTTGTTCCACCATTGGTCAGATACATGAGGATTTACAAAATCTGGTACAAAATACATATAACATTTTAGAAAAGGGGTGTCAAACATACGGCCCGAAGGCCAATTCCGTCAAATTTTGATGGCAAGGAAATACAACCCATGTGTATCGCTGCTCTCCGGACCTCGTTTAAAGACCAGATGAGGCCCAGGGAGAAAAATGAGTTTGACACCCCTGTTCTAGGCAAACAATGAGACCAGTGGAGGCTGCTGAGGGAAGGACGGCTCATAGTAACGGCTGGAACGTTGCGAATTGAAAGGCATCAATTGAATGGTATTTGATACCATTCCACTCATTCCACTCCAGCTATTACCACAAGCCCTTTCTCCCCAATGAAGGTGCCACCAACCTCCTTTGAATGAGACATCTGGATGAATTCAAACAACGTTCCAGCCAGTGGTTATGCTCATACCATTGTTTGAATCAAGAATTATATTCAGCTGGTAAAACAAGAAACAAGGAAGATCAAGACTTATCAAGGCTGTTTCTTTGTGATCAAAAAAAAAAAACAAACACATTTTCTCTTGGCAACAATGCCAGCACCGACAAGAGATAGGTTTGTTGTGGTTAGGAGCAATATTTTATTACAAAAGGTTCTCCGTCGATTTTAATACAACGGTCACGGATGATTTTAACTCGTAAATCATTTCCAAATTCTGTGCTAGCGATTGCTGGTTAGAGGATTGTTTGTTGAGTGATGGGGAATGTGTTTGTTAATGAAACGTATAGGAGGCCAAAATAGACAGGATGAAGAGCTCTTTATGCATTCTCTATAATGTAATCTCCCGTGGACAAATTCTGCATGAGGACCAACCAAGATGATCTAGAATGTGAAGACAAAGTCCCATAGATGAAGACACACATTGCTGTTTTGAACATTACAGTGTAATGTCATATATGACAACCGGCTTCACAGTCCCAAACAATGATTGACTAGAAATTGGAATTTGGATTTGTTTCGCAAAAGTCACACCTCCATTTTTATGTCAGACGAAATAAGCGGGAAGCTTGCTGACAGGCATTGGGCAACAAATTCTCCTCCCCTACAGGGTTAATGCCTGCTTTTGGGAGATAATTAAAAATTATAGGCCATAGGAGCCTGAAACCCATATTTGCTTTAGTTATAATTATGTGTCAATATGTGGCAGAAGGAGCCGGGAACAAATGTCAATGATCTACAGAGCATTTAACGGAGAAGACATTTTGGTTGGGTTATCTACTGTAGATATTCATGACAAGACGTATTTACTTGTTATTACATGTTTTCCTCTAGCATTAAGCCGGCAAGGGGATAAGCTAGACATCTTATTGACTGACTCCATTTGGAAAGCCACAGAAATCTCATTGGGAGCTCATTTTCCTACTGTACAATAAACAAAAGATGCTGATACACACTAAATAATTAGGATACTAAAGAGTACCAGATAGGGGTTCTTTGGCATATAGCGGAACCATTTTTGGTGCCTTATAACACCCTTTTTTGAAGGTTTAAAAAAAACTCTCATAAGGCTCTAAAAATAAAAAGAACCCTGTTCTAAGGTTCTATAAAGAACCATTACAAAAGGTTCTATATACCGTAGGAATAAAAAAAGGGTTCGGCTATGATTACAACCCTTTTCGGGCCTATATAGAACCCTTTTTCATGATTCTTTTCAGAATCTTTATGGAGAATGGTTCTATAAAGAACCTTTCTCAATCTGAAAGGTTCTTTGTAGAACCATACAAGGTTTTTTATTCCGGTCAACCCTATTATAGGTGTTATTGCCTTCATTGAAGAGTTGAAACTAGTGAGCTACTAGTGAGCTACTAGTGAGCTACGTCTAGAACAGCTGGTGGTCCCTGAGGAGATAACTGTAGTGATGTTACGTTTGACACCGGAGCTCTGAGGTATGCGTCAACATCACAATGCAGCAAACTTCGAAGCAGTGTGCCGATGCTTGTACCACTATCAGAAGTATGTCCTCAATCGACGTCCGAAGCTTTGTTTGATCTTGTGCTTTTTAAAACTGTGTGTTGCAAAATATGAGATCCCACTGATTTCGCCGTGGTTCCGGTGCTTTCTTCTCTTCCAAGCAGCTAACAAAACGCCCACCTCTACTGGACACCATACTTACAAATAGAACTAGGATTTTGTACAAATCTTTCATCTGATCGGTAGTTTAGCAGGTAGATTATGGAACATTCAGGGATGTGAGTGTATGCGGTCAAGTCCTGTTGAGACATACTATTTCAAAAATGGTTTTATGTGAAACTGTTCAAATCATTTGTTTTATTTAGTATAGCATAAGCTTCTGTCTTAAGCATCCAAAATAATGCCATAGATTCCGTTTGTTTATATAGTAAACATGAAGGAGAAAAAGGGAAGCAAAAAATGGAACCTGGTATTCCAACTGATTATAGGCTACTAAAGCCAAAGATTTAACGCTGCACCACGGAGTTGTGATGAAAAAAACAGTATATCTGATAAACAAGCTCATATTTAATGCTGACCAGCAGATGTCTCTAATGTGCATTATGGACAGATAACGAAGCTCTGAGTAATGAACCGTTTTGCGGAAACAATTTGGTGAAAGTGCCAAAGCCTTCAGTAGTACTTCTCTGATAGAGTTTGGTGTGTCAAATCGGATGGCCTGTTGTCCGGACCACTGGCAAACTCTATGGGGGTTCCACAGGGTTCAATTCTCGGGCCGACTCTCTTCTCTGTATACATCAATGATGTCGCTCTTGCTGCTGGTGATTCTCTGATTCACCTCTACGCAGACGACACCATTCTGTATACCTCTGGCCCTTCTTTGGACACTGTGTTAACTAACCTCCAGACGATCTTCAATGCCATACAACTCTCCTTTCATGGCCTCCAACTACTCTTAAATGAAAGTAAAACTAAATGCATGCTCTGCAACAGATCGCTGCCCACACCTGCCTACCCATCCAGCATCACTACTCTGGACGGTTCTGACTTAGAATATGTGGAAAACTACCTAGGTGTCTGGTTAGACTGTAAACTCTCCTTCCAGACTCACATTAAGCATCTCCAATCCAAAATTACATCTAGAATCGGCTTCCTATTTCACAACAAAGCATCCTTCACTCATGCTGTCAAATATACCCTCGTAAAATAGACCATCCTACCGATCCCCGACTTCGGTGATATCATTTACAAAATAGCCTCCAACCCTCTTCTCAACATATTGGATGCAGTCTATCAGAGTGCCATTCGTTTTGTCACCAACGCCCCACATGCTACCCACCACTGCAACCTGTATGCTCTCATTGGCTGGCCCTCACTTCATACTAGTCGCCAAACTCACTGGCTCCAGGTCATCTACAAGTCTCTGCTAGGTAAAGCCCCGCCTTATCTCAGCTCACTGGTCACCATAGCAGCACCCACCCGTAGCACACGGTCTAGCAGGTATATCTCACTGGTCACCCCCAAGGCCTATTCTTCCTTTGGCCGCCTTTCCTTCCAGTTCTCTGCTGCCAATGACTGGAACAGACTGCAAAAATCACTGAAGCTGGAGACTCATATCACCCTCACTAGCTTTAAGCACCAGCTGTCAGAGCAGCTCACAGATCACTGCACCTGTACATAGCCTATCCAACTACCTCATCCCCATACTGTATTTATTTATTTATCTTTGCACCCCAATATCTCTACTTGCACATTCATCTTCTGCACATCTACCATTCCAGTATTTATTTGCCATATTGTAATTACTTCGCCACCATGGCCTATTTATTGCCTTACCTCCCTTATCCTACCTCATTTCCACATGCTGTATATAGACTTGTTCTACTGTATACTACTGTATTATTGCCTGTATGTTTGTTTATTCCATGTGTAACTCTGTGTTTTTTGTTGTATGTGTCGAACTGATTTGCTTAATCTTGGCCAGGTCGCAGTTGCAAATGAGAAATTGATCTCAACTAGCCTACCTGGTTAAATAAAGGTGGAAAAAAATATATAATTGAGAACAACTGACTGAGCTGTAAGTAAAGCACACCCTAAAACAATTTAATGAGCCACCTCCCCTACATTTGAATTATCACTTAAAGAGTAAATACATTTTTTGTGAACTGCAAAGAACCATTGAAGAGCTCAAACGGTTCTTTGAGTCATTATGGTTCCACATAGAACCATCACCCTTCCAAAAGAACCCCTTGAGGAACCCACATTTTTTGTGTGTAGAGACCAGGGTTGAGGTCAATTCTAATTTAATTTCAAATTCCAAATTCAATTATAGAATTCAAGAAAGAAGCAGCGAATGTACTTGGAATTGAATTGGAAGTGCAACAATTTTCAAACAATTGAATTGAAATTGAATTGGAATTGTAAAATAACATTTATAGAGAGAGGAAATTGAATTAGAATTGAATTTTTGGAATTGACCACAACCATGGTAGAGACCATTAGAAAATGGCTTTATTATAGGAGCTGGTAAAACCGTTATTTGGGGGTCAAGGTTTCAAGTTCATATCTAACCATCCACATGTTCCTATAGAAGTTTGGCCAAGTACTAACATGCCATAATTTCCCAACTCCCAGCACACTTGTGACATTATCAAGCCTCTGGGACAAGACCAAAAAAGCAATCCTGGAATCCAGACACTACAACCAGCATTACATTCTCTTTACTACTCCCTCCAGGGTTCATACAGACAGTGGAAAGTCAAATTCAACAACTATGAAGTACTTTGTCAAGCACTAATATTTATTTTTTCAGGAGCATCCATTTGTAATAGTTTGTTTTATACAATTGTTTCTAGTCGCCACCAGATGGCAGTATATCGCCACAACCACATGAATAAAAACAACTAACTTACTATTCATCACTACCTTACAAGTTCTACTCAAAAATATGTATTTCACTGCTTATTTACTTCATACAGGACTGGTAAGTCAGTACTGATGATGTTGACTTATTTTCTTATGTGAACTGTAAGTCAGTTAAATCTTTGAAATTGTTGTATGTTGCATTTATATTTTTTGTTCAGTGTACATGATAATAATATTACATTATCTTTATAATTTAAATTGGTGCCACAGAGTGTCCCAACACATAAAGACATGAAAGTGAATGTGAACAGTTTAAAAAGGCCCTAGTTGACTCTATAATGTTGTATTCTCTACCCATTGGAAGAGACACAAGTTATTAATGTGTTTGATAATATTTAATCTTATCTCAGGGGACCATATTTAAATTTTAGGGGACCCCTCATGGGTCTCCAACTCCAAGTTTGGGAACCACTGTAGCACTAACCTCTCTCCTGCTCGCTTCAATGCTTCCTCTCTCTGTGTATCTCCTTTGCCTACATTGCAGCTTGACTCAACACTTTCTGTCTCACTACTCTCTGTGAAGAAAAGCTATTTTGTTATAAGAACTTATAGAAGCCCATCTTTTGATTATAGTTAGCTTAATATTTGTGAACTGCTCCTGCTAAGGTCAGGCTCCGTTCAACGTTAGCTTCTAACTTCATCCTTCTAGTCAGTTAGTCATAGCTAGCTACCTAGCTAACAGCCAAAGCCCTTGAGCTACCTAGCTAGACATCTGACTGGAATATCAGTGATGTATCAGTTATACACTCATTCTCTGAGAGTCAGGTTTTTTGTTTGTTTGAGGGATGTCACAATTCAGGAGTCAAGAGATACATTTAAAAAAAAATCCCACTGTTCACTCTCTGCCACTTGAAACTGAAGGCAGCAAGTGAACATAATGAGCAGACATGAATCATTCATGATTCACTCATTCGCAGAGGTAGCAGGGATTACAACTCCGATCAAGAAGCCTTCTGAGCCTTGATCAACACTGGGAACGCAATAATAAATTGGTAAACAATAAGTAACAAAATAAAAAGGTGTTTAAACAGCGTTTACCCTCCACTACATTCCTGGTTGGGTCTGGCAAAACCCATTCATAAACATCAATATCCTGCCAGGCAGGATTGAATCGACATTTTCCCGCCATTTTAGCTATCGACATGAAGTTTGGCGGCACCTAATCAGTCAGTTCTGTACCAACCAGAGCGCCAAACACATGAGGAAATAAAACTCGGTAGTCTACCTGGAAATGATTTCGCAAGACCAATAGATTTACCAACTTCAGAAAATGTCTGATTTTCAATGTATTCCAGTACTTGAATTTCAGAGTGCCAAATTCAAGTACACAAATACCTTGTATGAACCCTTTTCCCCCTATGACATTTGCAGACATGAGCAATATGGTTTAAAAGTGAACAGGACATGATTCTCATAACGACTTAAACGAAAAAGGGGGGAATCAATGATCAATTTAAAGGTTAAGCCTTCTTAACTTTCTTGAAGGGGCATAATCCTATCAATGTTTCTCTGTTAATACCGAGACCTGACAGAGTCTGGGGACAACACAGACTTAACCGTCCAAGCTACAATTACAGCATGCCAGGTACCGATAGAATACTTTTATAGTCAAAGTGCTTTAATCGTCTAAATTAATTCTCTACAAACAACTTTGATAATGCATGGGCTGTCACCTTATACCACTCCTCCAAGATGCCACCTTGTTGCTGTCCGTGATTAGCCAATTGTTTACACTTTTCTGATGTACATTTTGCATCATATTCACCTTTTCTGGGGAAAAAAAAAATATTAAAAGCTATAAGACATACACCAAAACTCACATTTCACCATTTCTAGAAAGATAATTTCTATTTCTAGACTGTGAGTGAACAAAATTGAACTGAGCGTGCAAAAAGCTTGCTCATCCTTCAAAAGACAACAGCAATCTCCCCCTTACTCTGGAGACTGCAGGCATTCATCTAGTGTGCCCCATGGGCCCTTCAATGTACTCTGCTACCATCTCCCTTCGATGACTCAACCAGACTGAGCTGTCCAACAATAGTCTACAAAAATGCCATTCAGCCTTCTGAGGCATGAGCTCACTGCATTTTATTTTTATATTAAAAAGGCCCAGTGCAGTCCAAAACATTATTCACCTGTGTTTTATTTCAATTTGCCACTTGGCGATGTCACCATGGAAGGGCAAAAAATATATATTGGCCTTCCATGCTGACATCACCAAGTGGCAAATTAGTAATGACCAATAAGAAAGAGAGTTCCAAACCTCTCTGCACAGCTATTTTTCCGTTTTCCCCTTCCACACAGACCACTCCCAGACAGTCCTAGCAAAATTCTTGATTAAGCAATTGCTCTTAGCATAAGAAGTGAATTGTGTTTCTTTTCAACCATTTTAATTGAAAACATTCACAATAAAGGTACTTACTTGTTCCCCCAAAATGATTTGATATCGAGATAAAAACAGCTGCATTGAACTTTTAAAATGAGTCTTGTTGTGGGATTAGATCACCTGGCGACCATTCAAAGATTGAGGCTATTAATAGCAGTTTCACTATGCGCTTGTACAGATCAACCGATCCATCGTTCTTCATGAGCAGTTGCTATAGATGGAAAATATAAAGGGGCAGTAGCTGGCTTCTGAAAACAAAGGTCAACTGACGATTTGACAAATGTATCGTTTGTGTGGTAAAGATTACATACTGATTTAAACCCTTAAAATAAGCTGCCTTCTGTGGTACCTAGGCCAACTGCTATTTTACCATCACTGAAAATAAAACGTGTAATGGCAAAACGATGAGCTTTCTCAGAAAAGTGAGAAATGTCAGAACTGTCAATGAGCAACATTTCCTGTGTGACTTGGGGTTGTACAGTATGATCGGGAAGGTGTGTCCCCTATCTCGGATTCAGATCAGGCCCTTAAATGTTTAACCTCTCTGTTTAACTCTACTTCAGATAGGCATGCCCCATATAAGAGATTAAGGGTAAAAGACAGGGGGTGGAGATTTTAAAATGTTTTATTTTTAGATTTGAGCATTTTCCAGAATTTAGCTGGGTTTCCACCACTCTCAGATACACAATTCAAGAAGTAGGTTGACTTTGCTTTTCTAGTGTCAGTCAGAGATAGACTTATTCTATCTAGCCTCAGCCCAAGCTAAGTTCCTTTCATTAATTCTTTCAGATAATTAATGTGTGAACTACGAGTTAGATCTCATTGCCCCAGCAGGTTCTGACAGCCTCTGGTCCCATTACAGACAAAAATGACATTTGTGGTGCTTTTAATAACCATTTTGCCTCAGCTGGCTATCTTTGAAAATACCTCAAGTTCCACTAGAGGGAGTCCTTTATTCACCTCTAAACAATTAGCAGAGAATGAAACACTGCCAGACACTCCCTCTTTTTTTCTTTCATTTCAACCATTTTATATCAATGATGCTATCCTTAAAATCTGGAAGGCGGCGCATTTCCTCCCCCTTTACAAAGGGTGGGGATCCTTCTGACCTACATAACTACCGCCCAATTTCTAAACTATCTTGACTTGCAAAAATATTAGAATCACTGGCAAAACTTTAACTTAAAATGATATTCCTAATGTGTACCAGTCTGGTATTAGACCTGGACCTCACACTGTTTCAGTAACTACACTTTTCTTAAATTGTAAATTAAATTGCTTAGATAATAGTAATCACTGTGCTGCCATATTCATAGACTTATCCAAGGCCTTTGATACCCTCGACCATCCCATACTAATTCAAAGGTTGTCTGAAATAGGCATCAACCAGGTGTCTTGCAAGTGGTTTGGGAACTGCCTGTCAGATAGGACACAATGTGTGCTTTTTGATGGTGTCAAAATTACCTTGATATTACTATTGGTGTCCCGCAGGGGTCAATTTCAGGACCTGCCCTCTTTACTATTTAAATAAATAATATTGGTCTATCTGTAAAATCCTGTAACATTCATCTGTATGCAGATTATACTGTTGGACATTTTTGCCCCAATGGCTGATCAGGCTATGTTGAAGCTGTAATCTGATTTTGTTGCCTTGCAGGAAGTCCTTGATTTAAAATGGGTACTTAATGCGGGAAAAACTTAATACATGCTATTTTCAAATTATTGTAGAAATATTTCAGATGACATTTATGCATTAGATGGTTCTTTCATCGAGCAGGTTCCCGCCTATAAATATCTGGACTTTTGGATTGAGGATAATTGGGCGTTTAAAAAACATATGGATGAGCTAGTAAAGTGGCTGAGCTTTAAAGTAGGCTTCTTTTATATAAATAGTTCATGACTCTCCCTAAACAGCAGGAAGCAGATTGTCCAGTCAACCTTCGTGCCAGTTCTTGACTACAGTGACACCATTTTTCAGAAGATATCCCAGGTGACATTTTTTATATGCATCACTGCATCCTGTATCAAAAGGTTGTCTGGGCCTCATTAAAGTCCCGTAGATCATATCATTACTTACTTCTTGATTACAAAGCTCTCCTTCACAAGCTTCCAATCTACCTAACTTGATTGTTAAAGGATAAAAACATGATACCAAAAATGTTCACAGGATTGGTTAACTCTTGAGATTCCTCAGGTCTCCACCGAACTACATACATCTGCTTTTAGTTTAAATCACTTGTGAAATTCCTTACATTTCGAATCCCTGGTGCCACCAGGGAAGTTTAAAACCCTTATGATGAATGAGTTCACTGAGGTCTGCAATTGTTTTCATTGATTGACTTGAATGATTTGTTTATGATGACTGTGATGTTTGTGATGTTATATGTAATGTACATGTTATTCTATCTTGTAGATTTGATATTTTATGTCCTCAGGGCACCATTACAAATGAGACCCTGGTTTCAGTTGGCCTTCCCTGGTTGAATATTTTATTTTAAAACAACTTTTTCCAGCCCTGAGTTTAAGTGAATTCTTAGACTCCACCAAAGTGCATTTCCACACTTACTACAAAATTAACTAATTGTGTCAATGGCGCCGGGGAAGATGGCTGAGGTTTTACGTGTTTCTAACCGATTGTGTTTTTATGTTTGTTTTTTTGCATTGTCTGTAACATATTTTTAAAACTTATTTTGTACATAACGTTGCTGCTACCGTCTCTTATGACAGAAAATAACTTCTGAACATCAAAATAGCGATTACTCACCACGAACTGGTGGAAGCCTTTTTTTCCTTTGACGAGTAAGACGAGCCCGACATACTGCTTTCCCGGGAACAGGCCCAAATCCCCGTCATTTGCGTGAAGAGACGACGGGAAAAAGAGGACAGAGGTCGGGCTCCCTTCTAAGAATTCATAGGCGATCGAATAACCCCCCCCCCCCACCCGCCTTCCGTTATACTAGCTAACGTGCAATCTTGGGGGGGGGGGGGGATTATCAACGACCTACGGGAAGATTAAACTACCAACGGGACATTATAAACTGCAATATCTTATGCTTCATGGAGTCGTGGCTGATTGACGATATTATCAATATACAGCTGGCTGGTTATTCGCTGTACAGGCAGGACAGAACAGTGGCGTCTGGTAAGACATGGAGTGGCCGACTATGCATATGTCAACAGCTGGTGCACGATATCTAAGGTGGTCTCGAGGTTTTGCTCGCCTGAGGTAGAGTATCTCATGATAAGATACAGACCACACTACTGTATCTACCTAGAGAGTTTTCATCTGTATTATTCGTAGCCGTCTACATACCACCGCAGACCGATGCTGGCACTAAGATGGCACTCAATGAGCTGTATTCCGCCATAAGCAAACAGGAAAACGCTCACCCAGAGGCGGTGCTCCTGGTGGGCGGGGACTTTATTGCAGGGAAACTTAAATAAGTTTTACCAAATTTCTATCAACATGTTAAATATGCAACCAGAGGGGATAAAAACTCCAGACACAGAGGCGCGCACAAAGCTCTCCCTTGTCCTCTACTTTGCAAATCTGACCATAATTCTATCCTCCTGATTCCTGCATACAAGCAAAAATTAAAGCAGGAAGCACCAGTGACTAGATCAATAATAAAAGTTGTCAGATGAAGCAGATGCTAAGATACAGGACTGTTTTGCTAGCACAGACTGGAATATGTTCCGGGACTCTTGCTATTCATTGAGGAGTACACCACATCAGTCATTGGCTTCATCAATATGTGCATTGATTATGTTGTCCCCACAGTGAACTAATGTACATACCCCAACCAGAAGCAATGAATTACAGGCAATATCCACACTGAGCTAAAAGCTAGAGCTGCCGCATTCGAGGAGCGGGACTCTAACCCGGAAGCTTACAAGAAATCCCGCCATGCCCTCCGAAGAACCATCAAACAGGCAAAGTGTCAATGCAGGACTAAGATTGAATCGTACTACACTGGCTATGGCGCTCGTCGGATGTGGCAGGCCTTGCAAACCATTTCAGACTACAAAGTGAAGCACAGCCGAGGAGCTGCCAAGTGACAGGAGCCCCTGTCTATGCTCGCTTTGAGGCAAATAACACAAACATGCATGAGAGCACCAGCTGTTCTGGACGACTGTGTGATCACGCTCTCCGCAGCCAATGTGAGTACGACCTTTAAAAAGGTCAACATTCACAAGGCCGCAGGGCCAGACGTATTACCAGGACGTGTACTGCGAGCATGCCTTGCCCAACTGGAAAGTGTCTTCACTGACATATTCAACCTCTCCCTGTCCAAGTCCGTAATACCAACTTGTTAAAAGCAGACCACTATAGTCCCTGTGCACAAGAACATTAAGGTAACCTGCCTACATTTCTACTAACCCTTAGTACTCATGCCTGTAGCCAATAAGTGCTTTGAAATGCTGGTCATGTCTAACATCAACACCATTATGCCAGAAACTCTAGACCCACTCCAATTGGCATACTGTCCTAATCGATCCACAGATAATGCGATCTCTATTGCACTTCACACTGCCCTTTCCCACCTGGACAAAAGGAACAGCTATGTGAGAAAGCTATGCATTCACTACAGCTCAGTGTTTAACACCATAGTGCCGTAAAGGCTCATCAATAAGCTAAGGACCCTGGGATTAAACACCTCCATCTGCAACTGGATCCATGCTCAGTCCCCTCCTGTTCTCCCTGTTCATTCATGACTGCACAGCCAGGCACGACTCCAACACCATCATTAAATTTGCCAATGATCACTGACAACAACGAGACAGCCTATAGGGAGGAGGTCGGAGACCTGGCCATGCCGTGCCAGGATAACAACCTCTCCCTCAACGTGATCAAGACAAAGTAGATGATTGTGGACTACAGGAAAAGGAGGACCGAGCACGTCCCCATTCTGATTGACGGGGCTGTAGTGGAGCAGGTTGAGAGCTTCACGTTCCTTGGTGTCCACATCACCAACAAACTAACATGGTCCAAGCACACCAAGACAGTCGTGAAGATGGCACGACAAAACCTATTCCCCCTCAGGAATAAAAGATTTGGCATGGGTCCTCATTTTCTCAAAATGTTCTACATCTGCACCACTGCCTGGTATGGCAACTGCTTGGCCTCCGAACGCAGGGCACTACAGAGGGTAGTGCGTACGGCCCAGTACATCACTGGGGCTAAGCTTCCTGCCATCCAGGACCTCTATACCAGCCGGTGTCAGAGGAAGACCCTAAAAATTGTCAAAGACTCCAGTCAGCCTAGTCAGAGACCGTTCTCTCTGCTACAGCACTGCAAGCGGTATCGGAGCACCAAGTCTATGTCCAAGAGCCTTCTAAACAGCTTCTACCCCCAAGCCATAAGACTCCTGAACATCTAATCAAATGGCTGCCCAGACTATTTGCATTGCTACCCTCTGTTATTATCTAGGCAGTCACTTTAATAACTCTACCTACATGTACATATTACCTCAATTACTTCAACTAACCGGTGCCCCTTGCACATTGACGCTGTACCGCTACCCCCTGTATATAGTCTCGCTGTTGTTATTTTACTGCTGCTCTACTTGTTACTTTCGTATTCATATTTTTGAAACTGCGTTGTTGGTTAGAGGCTTGTCAGTAAGCATTTCACTGTAAGGTCCTCATCTGCTGTATTTGGCGCATGTGAAGTGAAGGAAAAGAGTGGTTCCATTCCAGGGTGGATTATATCTATCTACGTTGCTTAGGGTTGGAAACCATGCTGTTACACTACCCAGAAGACACTGTGATGAGAGCGGACAGTGTTGTTACATTACCCAGTGTACTAGGAGAAGACACTGAGAAGAGAGAGGACAGTGTTGCAGAATGGTTCCCATTGAGGAGAAATCGAGCGTTGCCAGAAATTCACAGATCAAGAGGAGGAGGACGTTGGAGATTCTTTCTCTGTCAATAAAAAGCCTTCACATCCGGCTGAGTACTTGACCTCAGATATATTTGATTAATAAAACCAATTACATGGTGTTAGCATAGCTGCTGCTCTGATCTACGTAGCCTGATTGACAGCTACCTGTCTGTGGGTCTAATCTGAAAGCAGGGAAACAGAGAAGGGTCAATAATGAGGAACCTTTGTTATATGAGAAGCAGCTGATATGGAGGGGGTGCACATTCCTATGGAAAAACGTGTTTTAACTTAATGAGTTCAAGTCCTACTGAATAGAATAAGAAAATTCCCCGTTCATTTCAGAATAGAGAAATTAGCACAGAAGAATACCCTTTTCACTTTTTTCAAACACACCAATCTTGTGTTTCTTAACATTTGCTGAAATAATGTTGTACAGTATATCTGCAGTTACCAACAGCACAACAATTCTGAGAGTGTAATACCACATAATGCTAATTATAATGCTAATTAATTAATTTTATACTCTGACACAATGTATTGATTGAGAACATTATGAAAGCATTTTAACATTCAGACAGGGCTTATGAGATTCTATTAGAATATTCTACCTCTTTGGTTGCATGCACCACCACAATGGGTGATATAAAGACAGTAGCACCACCACAATGGGTGCTATAAAGACAGTAGCACCACCACAATGGGTGCTATAAAGACAGTAGCACCACCACAATGGGTGCTATAAAGACAGTAGCACCACCACAATGGGTGCTATAAAGACAGTAGCACCACCACACTGCATGATATAAAGACAGTAGCACCACCACACTGGGTGATATAAAGACAGTAGCACCACCACATTGCATGATATAAAGACAGTAGCACCACCACAATGGGTGCTATAAAGACAGTAGCACCACCACACTGGGTGCTATAAAGACAGTAGCACCACCACAATGGGTGCTATAAAGACAGTAGCACCACCACACCGGGTACTATAAAGGCAGTAGCACCACCACACCGGGTGCTATAAAGGCAGTAGCACCACCACACTGGGTGCTATAAAGGCAGTAGCACCACCACACCGGGTGCTATAAAGGCAGTAGCACCACCACACCGGGTGCTATAAAGGCAGTAGCACCACCACACCGGGTGCTATAAAGGCAGTAGCACCACCACACCGGGTGCTATAAAGGCAGTAGCACCACCACACCGGGTGCTATAAAGGCAGTAGCACCACCACACCGGGTGCTATAAAGGCAGTAGCACCACCACACCGGGTGCTATAAAGGCAGTAGCACCACCACACCGGGTGCTATAAAGGCAGTAGCACCACCACACTGGGGGATTAAAAACTGCCCTTCAAACGAGCAAAGACAACATCAATGAGGTAGGATATGTCTTCATTCTGAGAGAGGGGTCATGATTCATGATTGGGTAGGCTACCCTGGTCCTGGACAGTCGCAGGCACTTCATGTTTTTGATTTAACAGGCCTGGAAGACCAGGTATGTTGAAGTTAGGCAATCACTGAACTGACCCATTAGCTCAGCTGGTCAGGTGTGGTCCCTAGTTGGAATTAAATCCTGCGGCACTCCAGGAACAGGGTTGCCTACCCCTGCTGTAAAGCATGCACAAGTCCATTTACAAATCCAACAATATCCAGAGAGGGCAAGACTACTACTTGGTTCTTATATCGACTCTCGGCTGCTCATGTTGGAGGCAGTAGTTTATTTCCACTGCAAGGTCCTGAGCCTGGCAAGATGTGGAACATCGACACAGCTCTTGTCTTTCTCTGATTGACAATGCATTGTTTTTATTGAGTAGAGGACAGTGTTTGTGTGGATGCCTGCCTGTCTTTCTTAGCTGAATATTGGAATACTTTCACTCCAGGCAGCACAGTATTATCCTCCATGGAAGCAGGGAGGCCAAGGATACTACTCTCGGATTTGGGAACATGGGGGGATTGTCTCGGGAACTTTGAAAGGGGTGAAAAACATCTTCAGACATAAATCACGAGTTTGGTTAGGCGAGGCTTAAAATGGGGGGCCTAAGAAAAATAATAATCCCTTTAAAAACATGACAGAGGCGAACACAATGCGGACGCAGATAGCTCGGATAATTATAGCCACAGCCAGTCAGTGGTGGAAAGCGTGAAACGCTAACGTTAGCTGACATGGTGCATACAAACTACTCACTTGCAATATACACTCAATGAAAGTAGTCCGTGAGAAAGTAGTCCTCCATCTATCTAGCTAGAAATGTTCTGTCCGGTGAGGAAGTTTACGCCAGGGCACTAACGCATAAGGTTCGGGACGAATTTCCTACTCCATTTCGGCCTATAGCACCCCATGCTTGTACCTTTCCAGACATGTATGTCACAACATTGTTCATGTGGGATACAACTTGTCTCCCTGTGGAGACTGAAAGAATACAATGCAATAAGGGTTCACATAGTAGAAGGCTACATATGTAGGATCTTAATTTGATCAATCTTTTGTTGCCCGAGAATTTTCCTGCACAGCATGCAATGCAAACTTGTAGTGTATTTAAGTTTTTTTTAAAGGTAATATTTGTCAATTCCATTTAGAAAATTCGGACTTGATTTTCCCAAATAAAAAAGTACCAAAATGTACATTAATTATAATGCACTTAATTATTTGCATTTCCAGTTGCTGCAGAATTATTTTATACTGTAGCAAACCTCCTCAAATTAAGATCCTACTTCTGTAGGTCCATTCTGACAGTAACTTGGTTTCCATCCAATTGGGGACAGATTTTCATGCAAATATTCTAAAACACACTACATGACCATCTCCTACCAAAATCATGGGCATTCATATGGATTTGGTACCCCTTTTGCTGCTAGAACAACCTCCACTCTTCAGGGAAGGCTTTCGACTAGATGTTGGAACATTGCTGCGGGAAGTTGATTCCATTCAGACACAAGAGCATTAGTGAGTTCGGACACTAATGTTAAGCCTGGCTCGCAGTCGGCATTTCAATTCATCCCAAAGATGTTTGATGGAGTTGAGACCAGGGCTCTGTGCAGGCCAGTCAAGTTCTTCCACACTGATCTCGACAAACCATTTCTGTATAGACCTCGCTTTGTGCACAGGGGCATTGTCATACTGAAACAGGAAAAGGCCTTCCCCAAACTGTTCCCACAAAGTAGGAAGCACAGTATCTTCTAATCAAATCAAACTCTTTCTTGAACAATGCAGTTCAAGAAAGAGTCAATCCAATATTTAACAAATAAAATCAAGTAAAAATAATAAGAAAAAGTAACAATAATGAGGCTATATACAGGGGGTACCGAGTCAATGTGCGGGGGTATAGGTTAGTTGAGGTAATTTGTACATGTAGGTAGGGGTAAAGTGACTACGCATAGATAATAAACAGCAAGTAGCAGCAGTGTAAAACAAATGGGGTGGGGGGGGGGTCATAGTCCAGGTGGCCATTTGATTAAATGTTCAGCAGTTTTATGCCTTGGAGGTAGAAGCTGTTAAGGAGCCTTTTGGTCTCAGACTTTGCGCTCCGTACCGCTATACCATGCGGTAGCAGAGAGAACAGTATATGACTTGGGTGAATGTCATTGCATGCTGTAGCGTTAAGATTTCCCTTCACATGAACTAAGAGGCCAAGCCTGAAACATGAAAAACAGCCCCAGACCATTATTCCACCTTCAGACTTTACAGTTGGCACTATGCATTAGAGCAGGTGCTCCTGGCATCCGCCAAACACAGATTTGTCCGTTGGACTGCCAGATGGTGAAGCGTGATTCATCACTGCAGAGAATGCGTTTCCACTGGTCCAGAGTCCAATGGCGGCGAGGTGGTGATGATGATGTTGGTGATGTTAGGCTTGTGTGTGGCTGCTCGGCCATGGAAACCCATTTCATGAAGCTCCCAACGAACAATTCTTGTGCTGATGTTGCTTCCAGTGGCAGTTTGGAACTTGGCAGTGAGTGTTGCAACCGAGAACAAGGATCAGCAGTCCCGTTCTGTGAGCTTATTTGGCCTACCACTTTGCAGCGGAGTCGTTGTTGCTCCTAGAAGTTTCCACTTCACAATAACATCACTTACAGTTGACCGGGGCAGCTCTAGCAGGGCAGAAATTTGACGAACTGACTTGTTGGAAAGGTGGCATCCTATGACGGTGCCACATTGAAAGTCACTGAGCTCTCCAGTAAGGCCAATCTACTGACAATGTTTGTCTATGGAGATTGCCTGGCTGCAACGGGTGTGTCTGAAATAGCCGAGCCGACTAATTTGAAGGGGTGTCCACATACTTCTGTATACATCGTGTATGTGATGTATTTCCACCAAATAGACTTAAGCTTTCATGTACTGAATAAAAATCTTAAGTTTCCATCACATTTTCATCTCTACCGATAGTTTTGTCAAAAACTTTTGCGTTAAATAGCAAATGTGCCTACTCTGGTCTTGGCGTGTTGCTCTAGCCAACACCTCGCAGGTAGACTAGTTTACTTGATGAGATTATTCATATTTATCAAACGGCAGTCAATCATCAATCATAATGTCACCAGAATAAGACCCTCAATATTATTGGAAACGAGCATCAAACCTTGCACTTTCACCACCCTGTGAAGTTCATCATAACTTCATTCATCTGTAGGCAAATAAACTGCATGCTTTCCCAAGTCGTAGTAGGAGGACCACACTATTGTCATCCTGTGACTTCAAGTTTAATTCGATATGATGGTTATTATATACATTTTTGCGCAGAAAGGCGTTTCTACTGGCATTTCTCACATAATTAATTTTACCAACACAAAAAAGATCCCACCATGTCAAATGAACAAATTATCTGTAAGCATTTATACTTGTAACCGAAACTTCACTGCTGTCATGATTTTTTTTTATATGCCTTTACTCGCAATAAAACTGTGGATGGAAACGTATTTCGTGTTAGAACAGCTTTCCCTCCAGGTTGCAATGGCAGAGGCATCTGTCGATGTGAACTTGAGCAAGTTCACCTAACCCTAATTTGCTCCATGGGCGCCATACTACTACGGCTGACACTAAAGAAAACAATACATTTCACTGTACCTATCCAGTGTGTGACAAAACCAGGGGGTGACAGTATGCCGGTGTGGTCCGGTACGGTGTCCCAGAAATATAAATAGTGGGTGAACGCCGTACCATAAAACATGAGCCTATCACAATAATTATAACACTTTATCATTACCGCATGTCAAAGGCATGAAACATGAGTGAATGGACTTGAAAACTGGTGGTATAGCCTACGCTTCAACATGCGGTTCTGCCAAGGCAGAGATGAGTGGTCGACACAGAGACGCGTGAGGACAGTAGTGGACACATACATTATATACTGTATACACACTGAGTATACCAAACATTAGGACCACCTTCTTAATATTGAGTTGCACCCCGTTTTGCCTCAGAACAGCCTCAATTTGTCAGGGCATGGACTCAAACCAGTGCGCCCGGCACCTACTAATCGTTCAAAGACACTTAAACATTTTGTCTCAATTGTGTATCTATTAAAACAATTAAAAAGTGAATTTGAGACCTAACGACAATCACAAAAAACCTTGAGGAAAATTCACAACAAGGCTAAAAGGATTTATGTCATAATTTTAAACATTTTTATGTTACATCTAAGAGTGAACATGAACATACTGCCATGAACATTTTTACCAACTCCTGGGCATTATCAGCATTGTTGTGCATGGATTGTGTGGGTATCTACATAATGTTAAGCCAGTTGATTTGTAACAAAAGCCGTACTGTATGTATATTTATGTAATTGTCTGCTATGGTACTCTGGTTTCCATTAGGACCTCATCCAATTGCAACATTTCAATTAAACCAATATAACTGGATCCCTGGACTGCAGAGATGATTTTTAATAGAAGATGAAGGCCAGCATTGTACAACTATCAAAATAGCATAATAATTCACAACATCAAACTCTGTGTGTGTTCATGTCAGACGATTAGGAGTGGATCTGCAGAAGCAGTGCTATACACACAGTAGACTATAAAACAAAGCCAGTCTAACATCCTCAAGCTAGCCTGTCACCACCTCACTTAGCGCAAGCCAACTTCTCTGTCGAGCTAGAAATGCTAGCAATTTGTGAGATCGGGCGAGATGCCGAGCACTGAACTGAACGACACCATCATTTCCACCCAATGACAAATCTGGTATTCGTTTAACTTGTGCTTTTTTTGTCACACTTTTTCCAAGCCTGTCATAGCATTTCAGAAGTCATTTATGGTGTTCGAACAAGCATGTACAATCCTATTTATGTTTAATAAATCAGCTGGTGACCTTTCCTATGGAATGTATTAATTCACACGGCCCATTCAGCGCAAGCTCTTTATACCACTCTTTCGCATATTATGCTTAAATCCTCAGCACATTTGCCTCCAAAGTGGCGCAGCTGTCTAAGGCACTCCATTGCACAATTGGCCCAGTGTCGTCCGGGTTAGGGGAGGGTTGGACAGTGTTCCCCCCGACACATTGTTGCGGCTGGCTTCCGGGTTAAGCGAGCAGTGGGTCAAGAAGCAGTGCTGCTTGGCAGGGTCGTGTTTCTGGGGATGCATGGCTCTCGACCTTTGCCTCTCCCGAATGTGTAGGGGAGTTGCAGCGATGTAACTACCAACTGGATAACACGAAATTGGGGAGAAAATGTACCAAAAAAAATCAACAATCAACTCCCGACAGAATGCTTTTCTGTTCGTTTTTTTTTTACTGAAACGTCACCCTAGATCGGAGGAGAGCTGTCGTGACACCTATGCTTATTAGTCCTCATAATTGTTTCTTTGCACTTTCAAGTACTTTTACTGAATTGTTCTTAGCAACTGATGTTCAATACAGAAATTAAATAAATTGGAAAAACCTTGAAATAAATCTAAATCTTAAATTCTAATTAAAATATGAATGTTCCCTTTCTTCTGAAGGTTCATTGCCAAAACGGGGGTGATAGTGATTACCATGCTGAGGGTGTCCCTCAAGCATCACTAAAAAAAGAGAGGCTGGTGGAATTTCTCCCTCCACACTAATGATGCTGCCCAGCAATCCCAGGGCAATAAAAAAAAGAGGGCATTATTTTAAAAAATGGGATGCAATGAGGACAAAGGAAGAAGGACACAGCCCCAGTAGTTTATGGTGGGTAATTACCAAGCGAATAATGTTCAATAGTAGCCTCCACACGCCCCAGGAGTACTACAGGCTGATGAAACATTTAATAGCAGGAGTTAACGTCTTTATAGATGAATTCAACCGTATGTTCACATCTTAAATAAACCAGTGGGATGTTGACAGATTCTTGGATCCAATGTCCTTTGGTGAAGAACAATGCAAGAGCAACTTCTGTAGAGACAGAGGCACGTCTCAATGAGAAGTGTTTGGGAGATGTCCTAAGGAAGATGCTAGTGCCTTCTACCCCATATCTAAACCTGTGTTAGGAGGTTGTTGCAGGGGGGTGGCAACGTTGAAAGAACTAACCGGTCTGCTTACACCTCTGTGAACAGACATTCATTCCTACTAGAGGTCAACCGATTCAATCGGAATGGCCGATTAATTAGGGCCGATTTCAAGTTTTCATAACAATCGGAAATCTGTATTTTTGGACACCGATTTGGCTGATTTAAAAATAAAATTTTAAAAATTACACCATTAAATAATATTTTATTAACTAGGCAAGTCAGTTAAGAACACATTCTTATTTTCAATGACGGCCTAGAAACGGTGGGTTCACTGCCTTGTTCAAGGGCAGAACAACATATTTTTACCTTGTCAGCTCAGGGATTCAATCTTGCAACCTTACAGTTAACTAGTCCAACGCTCTAACCAGCTGCCTTGTGAGGAGCCTGCCTGTTACACGAATGCAGTAAGCCAAGGTAAGTTGCTAGCTAGCATGAAGCTTATCTTATAAAAAACAATCATAAACACTAGTTAACTACACATAGTTGATGATATTACTAGTTTATCTAGCGTGTCCTGCGTTGCATATAATCGATGCGGTGCGTATTCGCGAAAAAGGACTGTCGTTGCTCCAATGTGTACCTAACCATGAACATCAATGCCTTACTTAAAATCAATACACAGAAGTATATATTTTTAAACCTGCATATTTAGCTAAAAGAAATCCAGGTTAGCAGGGAATATTAACCAGGTGAAATTGTGTCACTTCTCTTGCGTCCATTGCACACAGAGTCAGTGTATATGCAACTGTTTGGGCCACCTAATTTGCCAGAATTTTACGTAATTATGACATAACATTGAAGGTTGTAAAATGTAACAGGAATATCTAGACTTATGGATGCCACCCGGAACGGTTCCGTATTTTACTGAAAGAATAAACGTCTTGTTTGATAGTTTCCGGATTCGGCCATATTAATGACCTAAGACTCGTATTTCTGTGTGTTATCATGTTATAACTAAGTCTATGATTTGATAGAGCAGTCTGACTGAGCGATGGTAGGCACCAGCAGGCTCGTAAGCATTCATTCAAACAGCACTTACATGGGTTTTGCCAGCAGCTCTTCGCAATGCTTCAAGCATTGCGCTGTTTATGACTTCAAGCCTATCAACTCCCGAGATTAGGCGGGGTGTGCGTTAATAGCGCTTCAAACGTCACTCGCTCTGAGACTTGAAGTGGTTGTTCCCCTTGCTCTGCATGGGTAACGCTGCTTCGAGGGTGGCTGTTGTCGATGTGTTCCTGGTTCGAGCTCAGGTAGGGGTGAGGAGAGGGACAGAAGCTATACTGTTACACTGGCAATACTAAAGTGCCTATAAGAACATCCAATAGTCAAAGGTATATGAAATACAAATGGTATAGAGAGAAATAGTCCTATAATAACTACAACCTAAAACTTCTTACCTGGGAATATTGAAGATGTTAAAAGGAGCCACCAGCTTTCATATGTTCTCATGTTCTGAGCAAGGAACTTAAACGTTATCTTTCTTACATTGCACATATTGCACTTTTACTTTCTTCTCCAACATTTTGTTTTTGCATTATTTAAACCAAATTGAACATGTTTCATTATTTATTTGAGGCTAAATTAATGTATTGATGTATTATATTCATGTTAAAATAAGTGTTGATTCAGTATTGTTGTAATTGTCATTATTACAAATAAATAAACAAAAAATAAATCGGCATCTGCTTTTTTTGGGTCCTCCAATAATCGGTATCGGTAGTAAAAAAATCATAAATCGGTCGACCTCTAATCCCTACACACACACCACCCTACGTGTAAACTGGTTGTCAGGACCCAACCTTGAAACTCTCCCACACAAAAAAAATGAGGGTTCCTCAAGAGTTCTTTAGGAAGAGTGATGGTTCTATGTGGAACCATAATGACTCAAAGAACCCTTTGAGCTCTTGATGGTTCATTGCATTTTAAAAATGGTTCTTTCCTCCTTTATTGAACATGTAAATATAGGGGAAGCATCTCAGAGTATTTTGGGGTGTGGTTTGTGCACAGATCTTTTTGTGCAACTGTGAGTGAGAGTGTCCTTCCAGTTTATCTAACATGTTGTGTTTAGCTTGTGCATGTTATATATGACTATAGCCAGTGATGGTGTCTTGTGAAAGACTTCTATATGGCCTTGTGTCAATTAAAAACAGTTGACTAAATCAGTAAGTGGTTATCAATTCTCTCCTCTGTTCCAGTTACTGTAGCTCACTAGATTCAACGTGTTCAATAGAACAATAATAACACCTAGGCAAGTTTAATAATATAATATGGCTGACCAGAATTAAATACACTGGTTCTCCAAAAGGATCTCCATAAAGGTTCTCCAATAACCATAAAGAAGGGTTGCATATAGCCCCAAAAATGGTTGTAACCATAGCAGAACCATTTTTTGGTGCTATATAAAACCGTTTTTAATTGTTCTTTATAGAACCTTAGCAAAGGGTTCTTTATAGCACAATAAAGGTTCCATTTAGAACCTTATGAGCATGGTTCTTTATAAAAACCTTCAAAAAAGGGTTATGCTATGGTTAAAAGCCAAAGAACCTGGTACTATTTAGAACCATTATTTTTTAGTGTGCAGATGGCTAGTTCAGACCCCAAACTAGAACTAACAATCAAATGCAGCCAGTCGCTAGCCACAAATATAGTATCTCTAGCTAGCCCCAAGTTCACACAGAATTATTTAAAACACACCATGGAGCCTCAGGCAGTTGTTAAAGGTGAGTGTCTTAAATCCGTGATCAGGTACAGGTATTCAACACAGCCAATTCCTTCTGAAGAAGATTTTTGAATGCTACTGTCCTCAAATTAAGTAGAATCCACGACCTAACCTGAAAAGGCAGTCAAACGAGTGCATTTCGCCCTATAAATATACACTAATACTCTACCATCGTGTGTGGAGTTTTAGGAAAAGGCATGCTCTCATTAGAGAGTTTTTTTTTTAAAGCATACAGAATCCACAGATTCCCTATTCATATGGATAGCGTGAATTTTTCGGCCAGACTTTTTAATTGCATGTCATCCATTAACTTCAAAGTGGCGTTGACAAGACTTTGCTGGATCCGTAAACCCCACTCACATCCCCACGCTCTGTACTCATTAGAGGCTCTCCCTCCTCATCCTGCTCTTTCTCATGTAGCCTAGTAGTGCCCATCGCATCTCTTCCTGGATGTTTCTTGCTTTGAGATTAAGTAGAAGTAAAACGACTGCTGGTAACAATCAACCCAAATGATGTATGATGCACTCTCCACCTCTGATCCTGTCTCAACCATGAGAATATGTATCTGTGTGGTATAATGGTTGTTACTGTCATTTTTGCTACCACACTGCCAATATATTGTCTATTTGAGTGACCTTTTTTTTTACTAATCCTGTGTCTATTTCCCAGCTTGACTCTACAACCAAAGCCATGAAACAATATGTTCAAGTGTACAGTACGCCCACAGAGAAGTATCTCAATACCATATGGATTTTATAAAGCCAATTGATTATTTTTTAATGACTGAAGAACCTGTAGGAGTTCTCCTAATGTTCTAAAAGACAATACTTTGACTGTTCCCAAAAGACTAGCCTTTTTGGACTGCCTCTGACAGTTGGATGTTTGGACCGCCTCTGACAGTTGGATGTTTGGACCGCCTCTGACAGTTGGATGTTTGGACCGCCTCTGACAGTTGGATGTTTGGACCGCCTCTGACAGTTGGATGTTTGGACCGCCTCTGACAGTTGGATGTTTGGACCGCCTCTGACAGTTGGATGTTTGGACCGCCTCTGACAGTTGGATGTTTGGACCGCCTCTGACAGTTGGATGTTTGGACCGCCTCTGACAGTTGGATGTTTGGACCGCCTCTGACAGTTGGATGTTTGGACCGCCTCTGACAGTTGGATGTTTGGACCGCCTCTGACAGTTGGATGTTTGGACCGCCTCTGACAGTTGGATGTTTGGACCGCCTCTGACAGTTGGATGTTTGGACTGCCTCTGACAGTTGGATGTTTGGACTGCCTCTGACAGTTGGATTCCAAAGTAAGAGATAAATACACCCTTTTCCAGGACACGACACACTCACGTCGCGCACAAATGCCCGCAACTCTTGGCTGCGGTAAGAAAGCCATTGCCATCTGCGCCCATTCAACATAAATCTAGTCTATGTTTTTATTACTTCTAAACAAAATGGCTTTTGGGGGATCTCATACACTCATGATGTTTCGATTCTTGCTTGAACAGTCGCTAAGAGTATATTTGGCTGTGATCTTTGCAAAATAACTATTTGGGATGCAGCGGTTGTTAGCTAGAATGCTAGCGCTCATTGATATAGGCTGTAGCAAAAGCTAGTCAAAGAGCCATTTTACTGGTTGAAGTTGAAGTGTATTCAAGTATAATGCAGTTGATTTGATTTTATGACAAACATTATATTAAGCAAGACAATCATAATGAGCCTTAAAATCCAATTATAATCCAAAAGTATTGTGAAATGCATTCATAAGCAGCATGTAAATATAGGCTTTTTTTGCTGGTGTTCTATATTAACTCCTTGTTCTGCCACCAACTTGCGTGCATCACCATCGTGCGACAATGTTTTGTAAACACAGAAAGAGGTCTATACTCTAGCTCAGTGTTACTCCATTTTTTTGTAAGGGGCCACTTTGGGTGAGACAATCATTCAGAGAGCTGCACAGATCTTTAATTTGTTATACTTTTTCCTTCCAATATTATCAAATTCAGAGCATTAGAGTACATGCAATTGATTTGATGTACAGCACATCACAAATATATACATACACACATCAAATAAGCTACATCACATATACACTACCGGTCAAAAGTTTTAGAACATCTACTCATTCAAGTTTGTTTCTTCGTAGAATAATAGTGAAGACATCAAAACTATGAAATAACACATGGAATAATGTAGTAGCCAAAAAAGTTACGAACATTTTTGAGATTCTTCAAATAGCCACCCCTTGGCTTGATGACAGATTTGCACACTCTTGGTATTCTCTCAACCAGCTTCATGAGGTAGTCACCTGGAATGCATTTCAATTAACAGGTGTGCATTCTAAAAAAAGTTAATTTGTGGAATTGATTTCCTTCTTAATGCATTTGAGACATTCAGTTGTGTTGTGACAATGTAGGGGGTATACAGAAGATAGCCCTATTTGGTAAAAGACCAAGTCCATATTATGGCAAGAACCGCTCAAATAGGCAAAAAAAACAACAGTCCATCATTACTTTAAGACATGAAGGTCAATCAATCTGGAAAATTTCAAGAACAGTGAACGTTTTTCTTCAAGTGCAGTTGCAAAAACCATCAAGCGCTATGATTAAACTGGCTCTCATGAGGACTGCCACAGGAATGGAAGACCCAGAGTTACCTCTGCTGAAGAGGATAAGTTCATTAGGGTAACCAGCCAGAAATTGCAGCCCAAATAAATGCTTCACTGAGACATCAACATCAACTGTTCAAAGGAGACTATATGAATCAGGCCTTCACGGTTGTATGGTTGCAAAGAAACCACTTCTAAAGGACACCAATAAGAAGAAGAGACTTGCTTGGGCCAAGAAACACGAGCAATGGACGTTAGACCGGTGTAAATTTGTCCTTTGGTCTGGAGTCCAAATTTGAGATTTTTGGTTCCAACCTCAGTCTTTGTGAGACGCGGTGTGGGTGAACAGATGATCTCTGCATGTGTATTTCCCACCATAAAGCACGGAGGAGGGGGTGTTATGGTGTGGAGGTGCTTTGCTGGTGACACCGTCTGTGATTTATTTAACAAGCATGGCTACCACAGCGATACACTGTCCCATCTGGTTTGGGCTTAGTGGGACTCTCTTTTGTTTTTCAACAGGACAATGACTCAACACACCTCCAGGCTGTGTAAGGGCTATTTTACCAAGAGGGAGAGTGATGGAGTGCTGCATCAGATGACCTGGCCTCCACAATCACCCAACCTCAACCAAATTGAGATGGTTTGGGATGAGTCGGACCGCAGAGTGAAGGAAAAGCAGCCAACAGGTGCTCAGCATATGTGGTAACTGTCACGAATCCCGTTTCCTGAGTCTGTTTTTTGCCTGTGTTCTGTCCTGGAGTGTTTTTTCCGGCGTCCTGGAACGCACCCTGTCTGGTTGCCGGGCAATGTAGCCAGTTGGGAGTTCTGATTACCCGCACCTGTATCCCATCAGCTATCTGCACACCTGGTCCTGATCATCATCTCTCCTCTTCATAAGCCCGGACCTGACATCCATTCCCTGCCGGATCGTTAGCCATGAACAGTATGTTGTGCCATAGTATCAGCCTCAAGTTGGATAGAATTTTTTTTTTTTTTTTTTTTTTTTAAACGTATTGCTTGCCTTAAACTTACCTCTGTTTGTTTCTGTCTTCAGTTACTCACCTGGATCATTTACCCCATTCCCGTCTGGTTGTCGTCGGATTCCGCTACCCCATTGGATCCACCTATTTACTCCCATCAACTCACCACCGCTGCCCGCTACGCCACCTGGATACATCTACCCATTCACATTCACTTGTAAATAAATACTCACCTTCTTCCTACTCTCCTTGTCCTGGTCTGCTTCTGGGTTCGATTTTGAAAGAACGTGACAGGAACTCCTTCAAGACCGCTGGAAAAGCATTCCAGGTGAACCTGGTTGAGAGAATGTCAAGAGTGTCCAAAGCTGTCATCAAGGCAAAGGGTGGCTATTTGAAGAATCTCAAATATAAAAAATGTTGATTTGTTTAACACTTTTTTTTGGTTACTACATGATTCCATGTGTTATTTCATAGTTTTGATGTCTTCACTATTATTTGACAACGTAGAAAATAGTAAAGATAAAGTAAAACCCTTGAATGAGTAGGTGTTCTAAATATTTTGACCAGTTGGATGAGCGAAAAATGTCCCTTCTGCTCCTTGACTGAATTAATTTGAAATGTATTGTCTGTTGTTGCTATCCTTGTGAGGCAATCCAGGTGTGCATTTTGTCAGTTTCTCTGTTTTTGTTTCACGATATTCATTGTTGAAAATGTTGCTTCACATGAATAAGTCCTGACAAAAAAAAATGGATGTCAACTTTTACACACACTGCTTCAGAAGTGGATACTCTGTGTCTGACAAGGCTCCAGAAATGGGTAACACCTGCTCCTAGTTCACCTTGCAATGTGTCATTTGCCTGCAGCTCCACTATCTCACTCTCTATTTCAGCACAGTCAGGACAGAGGCTTGTGATGACTGGGGTCAGAGAAAGGGAATCTTAATGAAGTTGAAAAACTCCTACTTGGTGATATCCTTGAATCTTGACTCAGACTCCCAACTCTTTCAACACACACACAAATGCATCAAAGTTAACATGTTGCAGTATGTCTGGGTTGGATGTGGCTCTGAGTTTGGGGAAATGAACAATCTGTCTGTCAGGTATGAACAGTGTGGTGATTTTATTTTGAAATGCTGTGACCACATGCAGCATTTTGCTCAGAGTTGTAGCTTTCCCTTGGAGCTGGAGATTCACAGTGTTCAGGTGGTAGGTGATGTCTGTTAAAACAGCTTTAATATCCACTGTGGATCATCCAGCACTGGCTCCTCTCTCCCCTTGCTTGCAACAAATTCCCAGATTTGAGGGAGGAGAGAGAGAAATCTTTCTAAAACTCTGCCACAAGACAGCCAACTCACCTCATTGTGAAGTAGCAAGTTGCCGTATTCTGTCTGGTATGCCTCCAGCAAGTCGCAGAACTGCCGGTGATTCAGTGCCCTCACAATAATTATGTTCACCACACGCACGACTTGCTGCATCACATCCTGCAAGTCACAGTCTGAGTTTAGCCATAAGTGTTTCCTGATGATTGATACAATGAAAGGTAACACATTCGGGAATATCGTCTCTCTTTCTCATCAGGCCTGAGTCCCTTCTCCTTGCCTTGCGTGTTTGGGGTGCCGTCAGTGCACACAGACGCCAGACTGACCAGTCAATATTATGAAATCTGCAAAAAAATGTAACAAGGGCTTTCAGAATATCCTCTCCCTGAAGGGGCAGTAAACATAAAAGTTCCTCTCTGAACGACTCGTTTTGAGGGAAGCGGACCCAAACACATAATTGAGTAATGTCACTTACAGTACATTAGTGCTTTCGTCAAGCACAATAATGAAACACGGCACCAACAGTAATCAGTTGCTTACCGACGTCCTCGCCGATTTCTTCTATGCGTCTAGTTAGGGTCGAGTCTGAGAGCTGCAGTCCCTTAATTTGCTTTAAAATAGCTTCCTTGTTTGGGAAATCAGCATACAATATTTTGGCTGAGGCCAAAAAAAAACATTCTTTGACAATCTCCGCGTCTGTGAAGGCCTTCTTGTTTCTCGCGAGTATCCAAGCAATCTCATGCCGCCTCTGTCGTCTTCTCTGCAACAGTGCCAGATCTGTCCATCATTTGTTGTTGTCCTTTGAGCTGTCCTTTGGGTTGTATTATTCTGATGTTTCTGAGGTTGCTTTGTGACGGATGTGTTGTGTCAAAGTGGGCAATGTGTGACTTGAAATGTCGCTCTAAATTTTCTTGTTGAAAACAATTGACTGTCTAATGGCAAATAAGACAAAGTGAGCTAGTCCCATCATGCAGTATAAAATAAATACTTGTCTCTCCATTTGTCTTGGAACTTTGTGTTCTTCTTGAATTGACCGTATCCTTCTCTTAGCCACCGGAGCCATGTTAGCCACGTTAGCTACATTAGCTAACTGCATTTTCCCTCAACCATATTCCTGATTCTCCGGTGGTTGTTCCTTCATAGCTGTCATGTTGTTCTCCAGCTCTTCCCCCTCATTTTCATTGTCCATAGATTTATGTTTATTTTTTACAACGAAATCAATCCATGTCGACCAAACTGCAAAATTAGCTAGTAGCAAACTGATATGTGTCAGTTGCTGTAGCTGAGCAGTTGTGTTCTATTTCGGCAAACGTTCTATATCGGCCTTTCTGTTCAAAATCTGCGCTATACTGCCATCTATCTGCCATCCAGGGAACAATAAATCTGGGCCTGCAGCCTTGCCAGGGTTAACACGTTTAAATGTTTTACTCACGTCGGCTGCAGTGAAGGAAAGTCGGGATGCCCAATGAGTACCACTACTCTAGCTATATGTTTTTACCACCCATTATCTTACTCTTACTTGGCTGAAGAACGGATATGACGAGTCTGAATATATATACATATCTGTGAAGTGATTTCATACTTATTAATCATCATGAATGAAATCAATTATTGGTAATCACCGCAAGCCGCAAATGTCATCAATCATCCATGTAATCCTAAATTTGTGAAATGGTGCTAAAATGGTCTGACTGACACCTTTAATGTTACATCCGGGTGAGCTCTGATCAGTTTTAATAAGAGTGCTGGTAGCTGTTGTGGTACTGAAAGTAACATTAGCAATGGTAGTAGTAATACTGGCAGTACTAGTCATTGTCGTCATCATCATCGCCAGGGCCGGATTGGACAGATTGGCCAACTCTGGGGGAAGACGTGTAATTGGGTGGGCTGGGCTGGTGGAAATTGACACACACAAAAATATGTTTTGTAGATAAAAACAAAACGCCGAAAAGAGTGACATGGCTGGCAGCCCATGATTCATTTCTGTTGTTGTTTTTTGCGCAATTTCTCTGTTATACTTATCTATAATGAGCCTTTGGCTGATCAGCGGCAACGGTTGGCCAAGAGGGGATGGCACGGTTGCCTGATAGGATGAGCTGAGGTCATGCACAGAAACATTCAAAGTCAAATGCAGCATCAGCAAAAAGATCTGCTCCAATTCTCTCAGCCAGACAGACAACATCATGGATCGTAAAAAATAGAAAGGGTACCTATGAATGTAGAAAGATCGCTTTCTACTTGGTCACCTCTCATAAAAACCTCCAGTTTTTGGGGGGCGGCTAAAACCAGGATTTGGTCAATCAGTAAGGTGCATTATCCTCATGATCCCTGTGTGGAAGGTGTCTGACCTGGCCCCTGCAGCCTCACTGCTGTGATGAGTGAGCCACTCTCCTCTCCCCCACCCCATGTGCTCAAGAGAAAAATGCATTCTGATTGTATAACATTTCAAATATTCAGCTCAATAGCAACTCTTTTTACAATAGCGCGTGAAATGCGCACCGGCCATTGCGAGGTCATAGGCCTATTGGTCTCGTGGGTAGTAGCTCACAACTTCAAAGTGCTTCAGGACATTACATTTACTATTGGATGAATAGATGGCTACCGGCATTGGGCAATCTAGTTCAAATCTAATGTATTTATATAGCCCTTCTTACATCAGCTGATATCTGCTGATAAGCTGATAAGTGCTGTACAGAAACCCAGCCTAAAACCCCAAACAGCAAGCAATGCAGGTGTAGAAGCACGTTGGCTAGGAAAACCTCCCTAGAAAGGCCAAAACCTAGGAAGAAACCTAAAGAGGAACCAGGCTATGAGGGGTGGCCAGTCCTCTTCTGGCTGTGCCAGGTGGAGATTAACTGTTATAATGTGTTTTGAGTTTCCACTTCCTCAGGTGTTAAACCCCAAATTAATTAGCCTATGATATTAGTTTGGCTATCTTATATGTGCACTATGTAATTCATCTCTATAAAAATCTCTATAGTATCTCTAAAGTAAAATATACCTATAGTCTAAACATATTGAATCATGCATTCCTGCTTGGATGTGTTAAATGAAAAAGTATTTCCTGAATACTTCAGTAGTCTATTTATTATACTTCTTAATAAAGCACTATGAATGACTTTATAAGATAATTACTTATGATGTGGGTCTAACCCAAATCGTGGACTGGTGCCACCACCGTTAAAAGTTAGCAGCACCAGTGATACCAGGGGAACATGTTAGTCTGGAGCCCTGTAATGTAAAGAACACTTAGGGGAGGTGCTGATTCAGAAGAACATATAAAACAGGAACTCATTTGCAATATAGCCTAAGTCGGTAGCTTTGCTTTTATAATGTATAAGGATTTTTTATTTCACCTTTATTTAACCAGGTAGGCCAGTTGAGAACAAGTTAGTAGTAGTAGTTTAAGCACACAGACAGACAGCAAGAGACAAAGAATAAGAAGCGACAGCAGAGAAGATGCTGAGACTGGTAGACAGCACAATAGGGAGGCAGATGGTGAGTTGGCGGCACACGCAGTAATGTGTGTTGGTGTGGATAAAATATCAGGGCTGAATTCTTGTCCCATACGCCCATGGTAGTAGTGGTAGAAGTACTTAGAGTCAGTAAGCGAGGGAGGCCTTTGACTTAAATGTTTTCAACATTCTGTGTTAATGGAAAACACTTCCAGAAAGAGCAGTATTTCCATTGATACATCCTTGAGATGTTTCTACAACTTCATTGGAGTTCACCTGTGGTAAATTAAATTGGTTGGACATGATTTGGAAAGGCACACGCCTGTCTATATGAAGGTCCAACAGTTGACAGTGCATGTCAGAGCAAAAACCAAGCCATAAGGTCGAAGGAGTTGTCCATAGAGCTCTGAGACAGGATTGTGTCGAGGCACAGATCTGGGGAAGGGTACCAAAACATTTATGCTGCATTGAAGGTCCCCAAGAACACAGTGGCCTCCATCATTCTTAAATGGAAGAAGTTTGGAACCACCAAGACTCTTCCTAGAGCTGGCTGCCCAGCCAAACTGAGCAATCGGGAGAGTAGGGCCTTGGTCAGGGAGGTGACCAAGAACCTGATGATCACTCTGACAGAGCGCTAGAATCCTCTGTGGAGATGGGATAACATTCCAGAAGTAGAGTGGCCAGACAAAAGCCACTCCTCAGTAAAAGGCACATGACAGCCCGCTTGGAGTTTGCCAAGAGGCACCTAAAGAAATAAGAATCTCTGGTCTGATGAAACCGAGATTGAACTCTTTGGCGTGAATAACAAGTGTCACACGTCTGGAGGAAAAATGGCACCATCCGTACGGTGAAACATGGTGGTGGCAGCATCATGTTGTGGGGAAGTTTTTCAGGGGTAAGGACTGGCGAGAATAGTCAGGATCGAGGGGAAAGATGAATGGAGGAAAGTACAGAGAGATCCTTGATGAAAACCTGCTCCAGTGCGCTCAGAGCCTCAGACTAGGGCGAAGGTTCACCTTCCAACAAGACAATGACCCTAAGCACACAGCCAAGACAATGCAGGGGTGGCTTCAGGAAAAAGTCTCTGAATGTCGTTGAGTGACCCAGCCAGAGCCAGGCCTTGAACAGCTCTGGAGAGACCTGACAATACCTGTGCAGCGACACTCCCCATCCAACCTGACAGAGCTTGAGAGGATCTGCAGTGAAGAATCTGCCCAAATACAGGTGTGCCAAACTTGTAGTCATACCCAAGAAGACTGGAGGCTGTAATCACTGCTAAAGGTGCTTAAACAAAGTACTGAGTAAAGGGGTTAAATATGTGATAATTCAGTTTATTTTGAATAAATTTGCTAAAATTTCTAAACTAGTTTCTGCTTTGCCATTATGGGGTAATGTGTGTAGATTAATGAGGGGGGGAAACTATTTAATCCATTTTAGAATAAGGCTGTAACGTAACAAAATGAGGAAAAGGGGGTCTCTGAATACTTCCCGAATGCAGTGTATGACACTAAGAATATTCCAGCACCACCAACCACTACACACTTCTTCATTTCACAATGTATAAATCAAAGCACTCTGATATGGAGTGCCAACGCCAAGGTTTCCTCACGCACCCACTACATAACTTGATCATCTGCATTGAAATAACAACCACCCCTGAAATTGAATGCTTTCTAGTACGGTGTGCATAAGAAAAAAACATCTGCCATTCACATATACACTTCCCTACTTCATTTATTCAGACAGTGAAGCTAAAAACAGTTAACTATACTCCATACTCCAGCATTTTGGATTTCAGATCAAACATGTTTTTAAGTGGTGACAGTACAGTGTCATCTTATTTGAAGGTGTTTTCATATATATTAGTGGTGGAAATTATTTCACTATTCAAATAATACATTTCTTCTGGATAATTGAAATAAATGTGTTGTATTTTTTGTCTTTTTTTCTCTTACCTCAATGGAGACTTGCTCGCGAGAGAGAAATGTTTTCAATGCCAATAAAGCCCTTAAATTGAATTGAATTGAGAAGGTGATGTGGTGCGCAGCGCTCTGCTTCTTCAGCAGAAGGGGGGTGAGATCGGAGCAGTGGCCGTTGTGTTGTGGCATATTTCCCTCAGATTACACAGAGCCACAAAGAATTTGAAAACAAACCCAATTTTGATAAACTCCCATATCTACTGGGTGAATTACCAGTGTGCCATCACAGCAGCAAGATGTGTGACCTGTTGCCACAAGAAAAGGGCAACCAGTGAAGAACAAACATCATTGTAAATACAACCCATATTTATGTTTATTTATTTTCCCTTTTGTACTAGTTGCACATAATGACATTTGAAATGTCTAATATTTTGGAACTTTTGAGAGTGTAATGTTTACTGTTAATAAACAATAAAAAGTATCTACTTCACTTGCTTTGGAAATGTTAGGGCGGCAGGTAGCTTAGTGGTTAGAGTATTGGGCCAGGAACTAAGAGGCTGCTGGATTAAATCTCGGGCTGACAAGGTAAAAATCTGTCATTGTAAATAAGAATTTGTTCTTAAGTCACTTGCCTAGTTAAATAAAGGGTAAAAAAATATATATTTAAATACTAACATGTGTTTCCCATTCCAAAAAAACCCTTAGAGCGAGAAAAAGAGGAAGAAGTTGATACCAGAGGTTATATATCATACCATCTGGTAGTGCCGGTCTTGACTGCATTGTATTGATGTAAAGAAGCTAATTGAGCCTATTTTTCAGTGCACCCTTGTCTAAAAACAACTCCGTTCATATTAGAGGTAGACCGATTAATTGGAATGGCCGATTTCAAGTTTTCATAACAATCGGAAATATATATATATATATATTTTACTTTATTTAATCTTTATTTAACTAGGCAAGTCAGTTGAGAACACATTCTTATTTTCAATGAGGAGGAGATGCACTGCAGTTACTTACTTTTTCAGTTTATGTCTCAGTTGTTGAGTCTTGTTTTGTCCATACAAGTATTTGCACATGTTACGTTTTCTGAAAATAAACGCAGTTGACAGTGAGATGACGTTTCTTTTTTTGCTGAGTTTAGTCATTTTGTTCTAGGAATATGGGATCAAATATTAAACTTTGACTAAATGGTATGAACTAAGTGAATTTGTCCAAATACGTATTACACCTGAAGTGCCTTCATTTTTAAATGGTAAAACAGATGTGAAAATACCCTCAAATAAAAAGGTGACATTCTGTAGGCTACACACTAAAAAATGTTGATTCCTCAATGGTTCTTTGGGAAGGGAGATGGTATGTGGAAACATACTGACCCAAAGAACCCTTTGAGATCTTCAACGGTTCTTTATAGTTCACAAAAGGGTTCTTTGTTCTTTTAGTGATAATTAAAATGTGGGGCCTGCGTCTCATTCGAATATTTGTGGGCGTGGTTTGCGCAACCATGAGTGAGAGTGACATTCCAGTTTATCTAATATGTTGTGTTGTAAGTGACTAGAGCCAGTAAAACTAATGTATAGTATTGTGGTTATGCTCTCTTCAAGGGCCTGCAGCTATTTCAGAGCTAGCACACCTGATTCAACTTGTTAATAAACACAATAATAAAACCTATGGAATATTAACAATATAATAAGGCAAAGGGTTTTAACCATAGCGGAACCCTTTTTTAGGGCTATATTTAACCTATTTTTAATGGTTCTTCACTGAACCGTAGGAAAGGGTTCTTTATAGCACCATACAGGTTCAATTTTAGAACCTTATGAGCAAAGCTCTTCATAAACAGGTTCTAAATAACAAAGAACGGGTTCTGCTATGGTTACAAGCCAAATAACCCTTATTTATCTTACATTCATCAAGTTCTAATCATCCAAATAATTGCAAGTCCAAATGCAACGACATTAAACTCTGTTCAAGCCTAAAAACAAATGACAAATATAGGGCACCTCTTAAAATGTTATAAGTGATGCTGCCAGCTCTTGAGAGCGAGATTCAACACTTCTGAGCAACTATGAGGACCAGCAAAAAAAGCTCAAGAACACAGCTAATGTGATTGGTTAGAGCGCCCAGCCCAGGTGGAAGCAGGGCTTTAATACAGTATCACCTGGCGAGATAGGCTAATCCACTCACTGCAATGCATTTCTATCAGAGGGTGGGACACAGCATGGGTATGGCCTCTTCCGCTTTCAATCGCTGCAAATATTTCAAATGAAACATTCCTAAAAAAAACGAATCTGTCAGCAACAAGAGCTAATGCCAAGTTTAATAATCACAGAATCATCTATTCGAGGGGGATGTCCACCCTATGCATGTCTAACAAATGGTCATAATGAAGGTCATTGCACCATCTACGGGGTCGGTAGCACCACTTTTGGATGTTAACAAGGCAACACTCCTTAACTCCTCCCCATCTATGGGGTGGCAGGTAGCCTAGGGGTTAGAGCGTTGAGCTCGTAACCGAAAGGTTGCAAGTTCAAATCCCTGAGCTGACAAGGTACAAATCTGTCATTCTGCCCCTGAACATGGCAGTTAACCCGCTATTCCTAGGCGGTCATTGAAAATAAGAATTGGTTCAACAGTGCAAAAGAGAACCTCCCCCTGACAGTTATATTTTATCTTTTCCGGATCAGAAAGCAAGAAAAGCAGCTCAGGCAAATATTTTACACTTGCTATGTTAGGTGTGGGCCATTATGACCCTACAAGATAAGATAGGACGACAGTAGCAAATCCTTACATCTATGATTGAGTGTAGTTTACTAAGACAAGGAAAGACAAAAGGCGAGAGTAAATGACCTTGAAAAACTGACATTGTCAAAGGGATGCTTTTGAACATTCTGTGACAATTTCACTTAAACCCCTGGCTCATAAAGGCGGTGACACAGTCATTATAATGTAATGACATAACGCATCAACAGGTGTGTATTGCTGCAGGAACGCAACGGAGCCACTTCTCAGAATGTTGCTTGTTTCATAAAGTTGAGATCAAATCTGAATCAATGTCTCGCAAGATCACTTAAATGGTTATTCTACATAGGCCTAACATAGAGAATATAATGGCATAGTGTAACGTTACTGCTAGACAACAACAACAACACTTAAATAGGCTAAATAGACCTTGAGTATGTGTTTTGATTGACACAAAATAAAAGGTAGGCTGTAAGCTAATTGAATACCATCTTCTCTAAAATTCGCTCAAAACAGTAGCAGGCCGACATCATTCGGGAAGATCTAGCTGCATATTCCCATGAAACTGATTGAGATCAAAATGGTCGGCATGCGGATTCAGCTTGGACGTTTCCCCTGTAAAACGTGAGGAATCATCAATCAAGATTGACAGTGATATTGGCCTACTTTGAAACGAGGGCCTAACTTGGGTGTTTGAGTGTAATATAAACATTTTCTTTGAGATAATATATTACTTGATAGGCTACCTGTCGGTACAACTTGGATTGAGAGAATATGTCATACATTGTTATTTTTTTATATATATATTTTTTAAATAGCACTCTGGCCCTTACAAGAATAGCACTACACCGCTGATCATAACACAGAGTAATAAAGCATTGTTTAAGTCAGCAAGTTAACACCAGCAAGAATGACATTTTAAGTTACACTAAGTGCTTCATTGTAATTCTAATGCAGACATCAAATCATACAAGATTCGCAATCCCATAAAACCCAGATGAATCCATCATCTCTGTATCATACATCAGAAGTCAACATGTGGACTTACAGGGTGCCGTTTGAGATAGACAGGAAACTTGTTTTGAAATATATCACAGCTTTCATGTCTTTCCTTGGACACATTTACCATCGCCTGCTATAAAGAAGATACATGACTTTCACTGGCTGGAGATAAATTCATCAAATATTTACATTTAAAATCCACAAATATCTAAATGACAAATCCTCAACAGATGTTGCTTCGGTAGATTCAAACATGTTGATAGGAGAACAAACAAGCATTGTAGTGAGAGAGAGAGAGAGAGAGAGAGAGAGAGAGAGAGAGAGAGAGAGAGAGAGAGAGAGAGAGAGAGAGAGAGAGAGAGAGAGAGAGAGACTGAGTATGTTAAGGCTAGAGTATATGTAATGAACACATTGGTGGCCTGTCTATGAAAGGCTTCAAAACATCCAATGTGTGCAACACAGTTCCTTGATTTTGCAGAACGTGACTAGAGATTACACAGCATGATACCTTGTGAGAAGAGCGAAACGGGCCATATTTTAGACTTCACCAAACTAATGAGACATTCAGTCAGCTTTGCAGAGGGAATCACTTTTGTATGCAGTATGTACTCCGTCTTTGCCTATCAACCACTTAGACGGACACACATTCCATGATACCCTAAAGGGATAGCCGATCCCAAATCAAAGTGTCTCGACTTCTGTTCAAGTATACCTCAAAGGGGGTCTAAAGTTAAACGGAGACATTTGAACCTCAATCCCAGATGAACAGGAAAGATTGGCAGAAGCTAATTCGATACAATCACATGTTGCCAGTCTTCCCCAATTCATGTGGGATTGAGATGCAGAAAGCAGATAATAGGATTCACTCAACAGATGGGGTGGACCGCAGACTCAGTTTAGGGTAGGAAAACGTCTGACAAACGTTGTGGGCAACATATTATATCAACTACCATATGGGGCAGCAGCGTAGCCTAGTGGTTAGAGTAGTAACCGAAAGGTTGCAAGTTCAAATCCCCGAGCTGACAAGGTACAAATCTGTCGTTCTTCCCCTGAACAAGGCATTGTTCCTAGGCTGTCATTGAACATAAGAATTTGTTCTTAACTGACTTGCCTAGTTAAATATATGGATGTGGGGTATTTAATTGGCCTTTGTTTTCTGCTGGTCAGTTGTGTATACTCCAGCCCTCTACTCCCATGCCAACACTATTGGAAGACCATAACAAAATGCAGGGGAAAATGTTGCTTCTTATTAGTCACCTTTTCTAACAGCCAATCAACATTTACATTGTTGTGTCATGAGTACTAGTGTAATTTAGACACACTCTTAGATATATTGCAATGGGTTTCCCAGGGCTTTCTACAATACAGAGCCATTTCTAAATCCAAGATTAAACACAGAAATTAAGCTATAGACATGTTGGGCCATAAATACTGGATCAATGAAGATCGGTGTATCTTGAATTGGACTTTCATTGAAAGGACAGTTTTTTACTTTATGATGTCACCTAAATGAAAGCACTGCATTGTAAATGTCACCTAAATTGAGCTTTGACATGTTTTACTAGATATAGTGACGACAACAATTTGAGTGGTTTGAATATTAATTTGCTTGGATGCACAAGCCTTCAGTTGTTTTAGATTGTATATACAGATTGTATATACAGTATGTTAAACTTCACACACTCTGCATTGTGTCCTGCTACACTGTGGAAGATCACAACCTGGTTTCAGAGCATTTGGTATTATTCTGTACGTATATCCGAGATGCACCATTTAGTTTGATATGTTACATTTCGTATGGTATGTATTAATTTGTGGATGTCCATCACACATTTCATATGATATGTTACGAATTACCAAAACATACAATGTTTTGAATTTGCAAAATCTTAGCTAGCTGGCTAACGTTAGCTAAACTAGGGGTTAGATTTAGGGGTTAGGATTAAGGTTGGGCTTAAGTTTAGAGGTTAAAGGGTTAAGGTTAGGGGAAGGGTTAGCTAACATGATAAGTATTTGCAAAAGTATCTAAAAAGCAGTAGTTGAAAAAGTTGCTAATTAGCTAAAATGCTAGAGTTCTCCATGATGAGATTCAAACTCTCAACCCTTGGGTTGCTAAACATTCACGTTACACGACCACCCACCCCGACCAACCACTGTACTTAAATTGTCTTACGTCTTATGTAACCATACCAAACGAACATATACCAATTTGAGTATTTTTGGGGATTTACATTTACTATGTTACGTCTAGTTTGAGACAAGGCTGAAGAGCAAATCAGTCACATAAACCCACATCACCACAGAGGGAGTAGATTAGTGACACACACACACAGCATATCTCCAAAATGGGCGAGATTATAAAAAAAAAAACATGTTTCCTTTATAGATTATCTTTGAACTAACATGCGCTTTTGCATGAAAATACGTAAAATGTTGTGGACAGCAGACTGTATACTTTTTAAATGAGTTGAACATATGATACACGTTAACACCATAGGCACATACAGCAACTATGTTGAAAATATGCAGCATGTCACTTGCTCTCATGAAGGTTAGATGTGACATGAAAGAGACCCCCTTAGCTTCTTGAATCTCTGTCAATACTGTAGGTGTCAAACAATGACAGCCTTGCTCCCACGTGAAATGCCTTTGAACTCTGTAATCAGCCTTGCCTCCATCCAGGTCGGACTCAACGTACTGTAGTATTTGTGATGCAGATGGCTGTGTTCGCCATTCATTCACCAAAACCGTAATCAGAAGCAGAGACAAGCCAATTCAAATCATATTTCAGGTCAAACCAGAGAAACCCCAGCTTTAACATAAAGCATTACAGTATTTCACAGCATCTCCATACAGCCATCTATTTCTATGGCTATAATGTAATCATATCTAAGATCCAAACTTCCATATTATGTAGGTTGTTGCTTTTTTAAAACTAAAATTAGGTACTTCAAGAGACAAAGATCTTTCAAACATATCCATGGGGTAGGGAAACCAGATGGTGCAGTGTGTGCACGTGTTTGTGTGTGGGTATGTGTGTGTGTGTTTCAGAATATAAATCATCTGAACCCTCAACCAACAATAAATGTAATCAATGACCCACTGAAGAGTCTCAGGTGGGCTGGTATGGCCTTGCCATTTCAGGGAAGCAGTTATTGTGACATCCTTCAGTCCCGAAGGCTACTTGTAGAGTGGTTGTATTAATGTAAGGCTCATCCCACATCAAAAGAGCGAAGCATGCTATGAACAGGCTATAAGACTCTCTATGAGGGTTCAGACATAGGAGTTTCACAACACAACTACACATGAGAGATACCTGAAGATTCAAGTGGACCTTCAAATGAGCAATGTCACTGAGGAAAAAAAGGGAGGGAGAACAGAAATATTTTAGTCTACCTATGAGACTTTGCACAACTGCCAATCACGCCAGCAGTCTAATAGGTATATGTAGGCGTCATCAGGAATGACAGCCTCTCATTCATTAACCTTCTCTGTGCACATAGTTCTCATTGTCCACCTACTGAGATCAAAATAATATATTAGCCGATGGATGCATCAAAGAAAATGCATCGCAGCAAATGACGTGTAGCCTACTGAATAACAAATGAACATTTCGGACAGGCTGCATGGACACCTTTCTTGCAACAACAAAAAAAAAATAGGAAAAGAAACGACCCTACCTTCATACAGTGTCTTCAAAATAGAATATAAGTTTCCTCTGTAAACCACGAAGCGTCTGTGACAGACTCGGGCAAAATTAGGGAAAGCATGAATGGATTGATATTCCTTCACTTTTGCTGCTCAACCGATAATATTTTAGAACGCTATGGCGGGAGAACGGATCAACGCCATCCAGCGCACCCGGCTTCCTCCAGAGCACTTGCTGAAGTTTCCCCTCTGCGTCTCCCAGCGAGCAGTGGCCGCCTTCTCTGCTTTTACACGTCAGGTTTCAGTCCTCATATAGACAGGGAAGAGTGGCGGTGAATGATACATCGTGCCAACAGATGCTTTTCTCTATTCTTGTCAGGTGAGCGATTTTTTTAGAACGGTGCTTGTAGTAAATGCGCCGGTATAAGCGAGAAACGGAGAGAGATCATAAGAACCTACATCTTACCACCCAATGCTTTCCTTGATCTCCAGCGCCACCCTCAGCGGTAACGATTTTAACCAGTCAAGCGGAGAAAAATTAAAACAACCGATAAACACCTAACAGGTGGGGCGATTCTGTGAAATACGGCTCTGTTTCAAGTATGTTATTCAAAATCTTTAATAATAATAATAATAATTCAATATCACAATCTGGGATAATAGCAAACATAGGCTAACTTCACCCTGCACACCACAATCTCATTATCTAAAATAATGTTGCAAGGTATACTGAAACTTCAGTACATTTTTTTTTTTTTTAATGAACGGTTAGGTACTACATTTTTTTGTTATGTACAGGAGACCTACTTCTGTCATGTGTCTCCCTTGATTGAGAGGATCAAGTCTGTCTATCAGCGCAGTCCTCATTACAGTGTGTATAGTCTGCTCCACTTACTCATTCATTTCTCAAGTGCTGCATTAGCTCCCCAGTCCCCACTTATGCTGCACAGAAGTTAACACACATGAATAATGCAACACAGCATGTTGAAACTGTTCATTACTGTTCGCAAAACAATGTCCATAGGCTAGAACATTTTTACAATGCAAGATGATACTTGTAGCTTCCAGCTTTAATTGTAGGCTAGCTTACAGCTGAATTCACTACCCAAGTATTTTGTTTGTGAAAGTATGCTGATTTCATAGCTGATTGTCACCAAAAACGTTATTAATTCACTTCCATTTTATTTTACATTTACATTTAAGTCATTTAGCAGACGCTCTTATCCAGAGCGACTTACAAATTGGTGCATTCACCTTATGACATCCAGTGGGACAGTCACTTAACAATAGTGCATCTAAAACTTAGGGGGGGGGGGTGAGAGGGATTACTTATCCTATCCTAGGTATTCCTTAAAGAGGTGGGGTTTCAGGTGTCTCCGGAAGGTGGTGATTGACTCCGCTGTCCTGGCGTCGTGAGGGAGTTTGTTCCACCATTGGGGGGCCAGGGCAGGGAACAGTTTTGACTGGGCTGAGCGGGAGCTGTACTTCCTCAGTGGTAGGGAGGCGAGCAGGCCAGAGGTGGATGAACGCAGTGCCCTTGTTTGGGTGTAGGGCCTGATCAGAGCCTGGAGGTACTGAGGTGCCGTTCCCCTCACAGCTCCGTAGGCAAGCACCATGGTCTTGTAGCGGATGCGAGCTTCAACTGGAAGCCAGTGGAGAGAACGGAGGAGCGGGGTGACGTGAGAGAACTTGGGAAGGTTGAACACCAGACGGGCTGCGGCGTTCTGGATGAGTTGAAGGGGTTTAATGGCACAGGCAGGGAGCCCAGCCAACAGCGAGTTGCAGTAATCCAGACGGGAGATGACAAGTGCCTGGATTAGGACCTGCGCCGCTTCCTGTGTGAGGCAGGGTCGTACTCTGCGGATGTTGTAGAGCATGAACCTACAGGAACGGGCCACCGCCTTGATGTTGGTTGAGAACGACAGGGTGTTGTCCAGGATCACGCCAAGGTTCTTGGCGCTCTGGGAGGAGGACACAATGGAGTTGTCAACCGTGATGGCGAGATCATGGAACGGGCAGTCCTTCCCCGGGAGGAAGAGCAGCTCCGTCTTGCCGAGGTTCAGCTTGAGGTGGTGATCCGTCATCCACACTGATATGTCTGCCAGACATGCAGAGATGCGATTCGCCACCTGGTCATCAGAAGGGGGAAAGGAGAAGATTAATTGTGTGTCGTCTGCATAGCAATGATAAGAGAGACCATGTGAGGTTATGACAGAGCCAAGTGACTTGGTGTATAGCGAGAATAGGAGAGGGCCAAGAACAGAGCCCTGGGGGACACCAGTGGTGAGAGCGCGTGGTGAGGAGACAGATTCTCGCCACGCCACCTGGTAGGAGCGACCTGTCAGGTAGGACGCAATCCAAGCGTGGGCCGCGCCGGAGATGCCCAACTCGGAGAGGGTGGAGAGGAGGATCTGATGGTTCACAGTATCGAAGGCAGCCGATAGATCTAGAAGGATGAGAGCAGAGGAGAGAGAGTTAGCTTTAGCAGTGCGGAGCGCCTCCGTGATACAGAGGAGAGCAGTCTCAGTTGAATGACTAGTCTTGAAACCTGACTGATTTGGATCAAGAAGGTCATTCAGAGAGAGATATCCTCCTATGCCAACAAAAACTGCCTCACAAATGACATAATTAATTTCTTAAAGAGACAGACACATTTTTGTAAATGAAGAAATTGCTTCTTCTATGCAAATGTTGTTAATTTGCACAATAAAATATGTTCTCTTAGTAGTTGCCAATAAACATAAGTCCTACATGGAAAGGATTGTTTGTCATCTGTAGCCCCATGAAGTCAGCTACAACAAGTTCAATAACTCAATGCACACACTCCTATTGAATAATACACATTCACCTGTATTGTGAATTGACCTAGGCTACATCTTGATTTAACCAGTGTACCAGTAGATATTTACCATTAAAATAAATGTTCACCATTCTGCTGTTTTGTAGTTAGATTGGTAAAACAAAGTCAAATTGATTGTATAATTAATTAAATGAATGCATACATGGCTGTCTCTTTAAAAAATGAACAGAAACATGTTCAAATGTAATGATATTGAACTCAAAAGATGCCCAATGATTAATTGAACAGAGCAGTAGATACGTTTATCTGTCTGGATCAAGTGCCATTCTGTAACTGGTTAAAAAGCCTTTATTTTGTGTTATCATTTTGGTATCGAGTATCGTGATGGTATCGAGTATTGTAATGCTAAACCTGGTATCAAAGTCAAAATGCTGGTATCGTGATAACACTAATAGGAAACCGAGGGAAGGAAAGTAGCCTTGAAAGTACTTGTGAGTGAATGTCATGGCATGCAAAACGGTGTGTTTGTTTTCCTGGTCAGTGACAACCTTCTGCTCGAGGAATTAGATGTCAAGGGTGCTGAGCCCTTCCATCTGTTGTGTCGCACATTAGCGGGTGGCATGTCTAATAACGTGAGCTATGGTAGGGAAGGGGGCGTGCGTGGGATGCCGAGACTGTAAATTGGCTCAGACAGGAAGGGTAAACATCTTACAATTCGCAATCTACACCTATTTTGTTTTGATGCTGCTGAGGACGACGAACCATCTTAGTGAGTAGGCCTAATGTCCTAGCAACATCTTTTTGGCAATATCAAGTTCAAAACACCCTAAAATTTCACAAGACAACAACCTCTCCCAAAATCGTCAACAAAACAAAGGAGCTGATCGTGGACTTCAGGAGACAGCAGAGGGAGCACGCCCCATCCACAGTGACAGGACCGCAGTGGAGAAGGTGAAAAGCTTCAAGCTCCTTGGGAGTACACATCACTGACAATATGAAATGGTCCACCCACACAGACAGTGTGGTGAAGAAGGCGCAATAGCGCCTTTTCAACCACAGGAGGCTGAAGAAATTCATCTTGACCCCTAACACCCACACAAACTTTTACAGATGCACAATTCAAAGCATCCTGTCAGGCTGTATCACAGCCTGGTACGGCAACTGCACCGCCCGCAACCGCAGGGCTCTCCAGAGGGTGGTGCGGTCAGCCTAATGCATCATTCCGACACCTGCAATAACACCTGCTAAATATGTGTATGTGACCAATAAAATTTGATTTGATTTTTAGAAAGTGTTTCCTTTGGATGTTGCAGCACCATCGACAAAAGCCAGTGGACAAATGGCTAATCAATGGAGACAAGTAAGAGCAACCGTAGAGAGCCATCAGTTTGTAAAGGCATTTCTTAGTGAAAATGTCTTAGTATAAATGCACAAATGCTGGGTAATAAACTAAACACAAGGAAGGGGTAACGTCAAAGTATTAGAACATGAAGTACAAACAATACCGCATCAAGACACCATCAAACATGTCTCAGTCTTTCCGCAACAGAGCCATCCTTATGTGTGAGGGTGTCTACTACTACTATCAAACATGTCTCAGTCTTTCCGCCACAGAGCCATCCTTATGTGTGAGGGTGTCTACTACTACTATCAAACATGTATCAGTCTTTCCGCCACAGAGCCATCCTTATGTGTGAGGGTGTCTACTACTACTATCAAACATGTCTCAGTCTTTCAGCCACAGAGCCATCCTTATGTGTGAGGGTGTCTACTACTACTATCAAACATGTCTCAGTCTTTCCGCCACAGAGCCATCCTTATGTGTGAGGGTGTCTACTACTACTATCAAACATGTCTCAGTCTTTCCGCCACAGAGCCATCCTTATGTGTGAGGGTGTCTACTACTACTATCAAACATGTATCAGTCTTTCCACCACAGAGCCATCCTTATGTGTGAGGGTGTCTACTACTACTATCAAACATGTATCAGTCTTTCCACCACAGAGCCATCCTTATGTGTGAGGGTGTCTACTACTACTATCAAACATGTATCAGTCTTTCCGCCACAGAGCCATCCTTATGTGTGAGGGTGTCTACTACTACTATCAAACATGTATCAGTCTTTCCACCACAGAGCCATCCTTATGTGTGAGGGTGTCTACTACTACCATCAAACATGTATCAGTCTTTCCACCACAGAGCCATCCTTATGTGTGAGGGTGTCTACTACTACTATCAAACATGTCTCAGTCTTTCCGCCACAGAGCCATCCTTATGTGTGAGGGTGTCTACTACTACTATCAAACATGTATCAGTCTTTCCGCAACAGCCATCCTTATGTGTGATGGTGTCTACTACTACTATCAAACATGTCTCAGTCTTTCCGCCACAGAGCCATCCTTATGTGTGAGTGTGCGTGTGCATGATAGTGATAGAAAATACATGTCATAGTTTCCTTTTTCATGATCACAATCTTGTCACTAATGTTAGCTAAACTCAAGACAAGTGAAAATGAGACCTCCGAAATCCTATTGGGAAGAAGTTTGTTATAATCCTCCCTGTACGGCTGTGGCTGTCTCCCACAACGGATGGCACAGAAGGCCTCACACATGATCCTGTCTGTCAAATGGGGTGACAAGATGGCCCACCATTTCCAGTTCACAACTGTGTGTCAAGAGCTGAACCAATGATATTGTCCTTCGTGCAACAAGTACAACTCCGTCAAGCGTGCTCTTTTCCATTTCAATAACAGACTAACAGCTTACAAAGGCACAGATAAAGATGCTACAACGGTTGTATACAGAAGTCTGATCGTACATGGTGTCCCCCTCTCATAAGTAATGAGTGAGTCACTGTGCTTTTACCGCTATTGAGATGTCATCAGCTGATCAATGAGCTGCATGCCAATTGATGGCTGAGTGGGGCTACGGTTTTATAGAGGTAGGGTAAGGATGACTCTCCTACCCCTTGTATATAGCTTCATTCTTGTGTATTTTATTTCTCTTGTGTTATTATTTGTATTTTTATCATTTTTTAACTGCATTGTTGGGAAGGGCTCATAAGAAAGCATTTCACGGTAAAGTCTACACCCGTTGTATTCGGCATGTGACAAATAACATTGATTTGATGTATGATGAAGGGATTTGAAGCCCTTTATATATCATAGAGAGATATCGAGATATTGTCCACTTCAGGAAGGCATTTTGAATGTTATGTAAGGTGCAGTTTCAACTATAATACTGAGCATTTAAGAGAAAGAGTATGTAATCATGGTTTGCATCACATCTTGTTGTGGGGGAAAAACAGATGAATTCAGATGAACTCTGAATTTCACAAATACTAAAGTGCTCTTGTCAGCAGCTACAGTAGCGTGCCATTAGCTGCCATAGAGACCGTTTCAGAAGGGAGTCTACGGCAGCTTGACAACGGAACCCTATCTTATCAAAGCTCTCTGTAAATGCAGCTTTTGTCATTTTACAGTGAAAATTGTATGCATTGTCCTTGACCCCGTTTCAAACGGGCTATTTTGACACCTTGTTTCTGGGGCTAACCCTAAAATGACAGTGCTAACCCTGCTCTGGAGCAGGGCCAGCTATCCCTAGGCTAGGGTCTGTACTATCCCTGTTATCCCTGGGATTAGAGCACAACCTGAACTCAAGGGTAGACGTAACATAGTAAATGTAAATCTCCCTTCATTTAAGTGCGGTATGTTACATTTTGTATGGTACAGATGTCGGATCTTAACTTGATCACTCTTTTGTCTCAGAGAATTTTCCTGTTGCATCAGGAAATTCAAACGAGCATTTTGATTCCCTGAAAAAGAGCAGTTGTCTTTCTCTTCATGCGGGGGCTGTCGAGTCATTGGGATCAGGGCTTGCTATCAAAATGATGTTCTCTCTCACTCGCTCAAATTCGAAGCCAAAATCCTATTACTGCAACGTTCAAATGTACAAATATTTCTCTGAAATGCAACCATACACATCAACAACTGTCGTTTTATATAGCTATAAAAATGTAGCTCAACCGTGGCTTGAAGTGATCTAGTGGTTAGGGCTGCTGCCATCAGAGTTAACATACAGGCTTACCTTGTCAGCATAGGTTCAGTTTTGTCCCATGTCTTTCTGATAGAAATAACTCAAATCACCCCAATTGACTTGATTTAGTTAAACATTTCAAATATGTTCAACTATATTTTACCCCCGATCTTATTAAATAGTGACCATACCAGACACTTTTGTATACCAGACACCACTACCCACCACTGCGACCTGTACGCTCACGTTGGTTGGCTCTCGCTTCATACTTGTCGCCAAACCCACTGGCTACAGGTTATCTACAAGTCTCTGCTAGGTAAAGCCCCGCCTTATCTCAGCTCACTGGTCACCATAGTAGCACCCACCCGTAGCACATGCTCCAGCAGGTATATCTCACTGGTCACCCCCAAAGCCAATTCCTCCTTTGGTCGCCTTTCCTTCCAGTTCTCTGGTGCCAATGACTGGAACTAACTGCAAAAATCACTGAAGCTGGAGACTCATATCTCCCTCACTAGCTGTAAGCACCAGCTGTCAGAGCAGCTCACAGATCACTGCACCTGTACATAGCCCATCTGTAAACAGCCCATCTATCTACCTCATCCCCATACTGTATTTATTTATTTATCTTCCTTCTTTGCACCCCAGTATCTCTACTTGCACATTCATCTTCTGCACATCTACCATTCCAGTGTTTAATTGCTATATTGTAATTACTTCGCCACCATGGCCTATTTATTGCTTTAACTCCCTTATCTTACCTCATTTGCACTCACTTGATATATACTTTTTTGTTTTCTTTTTTTTTCTACTGTATTATTGACTGTATGTTTTGTTTATTCCATGTGTAACTCTGTGTTGTTGTAAGTGTCGAATTGCTATGCTTTACCTTGGCCAGGTCGCAGTTGCAAATGAGAACTTGTTCTCAACTAGCCTACCTGGTTAAATAAAAGTGAACTAAAAAAAACATACAAATAAAACATACATAATGACTATATACTATTAGTTCATTTTAGTATACTGTAAACGAACAGTATCCTTTCAGTTGAGAGTACTAGCTCTTTGCCGGTTTACCGGAAGTTGATTCAACCTCTTGCTAGCTAGTTAGCATAACACAATACTAGTTAGACATTTTACGACTTTGGTTGTGTTCTTTAAATTCAATCTGGAGTGCCAGAGTGCGCTCGTAAGCTCGTAAATTCAGAGTGTTGTCAGATTGTCTGTAAACTCGCTCGGGCCGAGGAGTAGGGTTGATTTGAGAACTCTGACCTTTGCGTGTATACTGAGTATTTTATCGAATTTAGTACGTGATTCCGGGACATTTGGCATACTAACTATATCCATACTTTGACCAATAAGCATACTATATACTCAATTCACTTCACAAATAGTATGGTTAGTGTGGGTAGTATTAATATTTGAACACAGCTCTGGTCTTTGGTGTGGATTGAAAGCCTATATTGTGTGGCTTTGATATTTCGTGAAGCTGTCAAAATGTTTATGCCTATCCAAAGACTATTTTGATACACTTCTCTTTGACATGTAAATGATCAGACTATTCGTTTTAACTTCTTGAAAACATTGAAATGAATGCAATTCACTTCTGGGCCTAATGTAAGCTCAGGCCGGTCACTATATCTCCCAGCACTGGCAACAAACTCATGCAGTTTGGAGCGCGCTGCTTAGACCACTGCACTATGGCAGTTCCCAATGCTCTAGAAAGCACTAAGAATGCTATGAATACTGATGATACGGAAGGTGCGTCGTTTTTTATTATTTGGTCTTTTTAAGCCTTCCCCAAACCATAAACCTCACATGAACTTCTCTGAATTAATACCCAAAGTGTTCACCTTTGAGTTGTTTCTGTTTTAACCCTGTAACCATGTGAAATTAACCATGTAGCCACGTGGAATTAATGCATCAAAGATAGACATCCACCCATGAATCAAAAGGCACTGGGCAACATTTTAAACCCATGCCAATTCTGTCATACATGTGCTAGGGTGAGTTGCTGTAACCATTGAACCACATAGGCACTGAGGAAACCAATAATTTATTCTGCCTATTGCTTACCTTCAACGTATAATAAAACAACCCCTATAAATATGTCAATGTATTATAGTTCACATAAGAATTCACACGAGACGCGCTGTAGCCTGCACATAGCCTACATAAGATACAATGTAGGTACGGTACTGCATTGTATACAAACACTGCTTCCAGCTATCCCCTGGCGGCAATACTTCATGTATTTTATTCCTCATGTGACGAAAGGGGTCAAATTAAGATCCAACATCTGTATGTAGCCTATTAATTAGTTAGTTACGAATTACAATTCGTATGACCTGTTACAGATTGCAATTTGTACAATATGTTACAAATTTGCAAAACGTATGATATGTTAAGAATTACAATATGTTGTTGCTAATGTTAGCCAGGTGACTAGGTGGCTAATGCTAATGTTAGCTAGGTTATGTGGCTAACACTAGCGTTCGGTAGGTGGCTAATGCTAATGTTAACTAGGTGGATAATGTTAGCTACGCTAGCATGTAAACATTTTTTACATTTGTTTGTGATGAGATTCGAACACAACCTTGGTGTTGCTAGACGTTCACATTATACATCCACTGTCTCAGTGGAGGCTGATGGGAGGAGCTATAGGAGGACGGGTTCATTGAGACAGAACAGTGGAGGCTGGTGGGAGGAGCTATGATGTGCTCATTATAATGGCTGGAATGGAATAAATGGAACGGTATCAAACACGGTATCAAACACATCAAACATGGAAACCACATGTTCCACACTGTTCCATTGATTCCATTCCAGACATTATAATGAGCACATCATAGCTCCTCCCACCAGCCTCCACTGTTCTGTCTCATGTAACCGAACAAAATGTAACATATCATACAAATTTGAGTTTAGCTGATTCATATTTACTTTATTACGTCTAGTCTATGAGACCAGGCTGAAGTGCAGTGTGAAATGAGCTTATTTCAGTCCCCATCTAGCTGCAGTGGCGGACAGAAGTCACTCAAATGAGGCAAATCGGAGGTGACAGCCAGAAAAGGATACATCTAGCGACAGATGATGGATGCGCGGAATGGAACAATATACCACACAAAGAGAGGACACTTTCTCTGAGAGGGTGTTGGAAATTGTGCGTGAATTACCATAATGTTAGGTTATCTCCATTCATTCCTTTCTCTCTCGTCAGTGGCCATGGGGTACAATTATAGGTCGTGACAGTGGACAGGAATGACATTGTGAAGCAGAGTTGGTAATAAGGTGAGCTGCGTACCCCCTAAATATTTAATGTACTGTCAGCAACACTATTTTGATTCTGTATCTATGAAAAGCATCATCACCTACCTACAGGGGCACTTCACTTTTTTTTTTTTTAAATGCATAGGATACAGTCTAAAAAAGCTCTGACGAAGGCCAACAGACCGATACATAACCTGAATAAACTGAAGTGATACAGCAAACAGACTTAAAGGTGTTCTAATAGCAGCTCTGTGTTTCTTTCCTGGAATACAAAAGCCACTCTGCAGAGCATGGTGGTGTGTGCAATATACAGGTTGGTTTCAATGCAGGAGAAAGAGGTATCGTCGTTTACTGAGGAGCTGACATTTATATCACTGCACAATGATTAAAGAGGGATTTGTAGAAAACTAGAAAGGCCTGGAATAATTTAGCCTCAGATGATTCAACCTTAACCTTTTCTCTGTGGGCTACTTCATAGTAAAAGACGGGTATGAATTGTAAGCTATGTTATCTGTGTGCACACACATCCACCAGACCTCTCGCTGGAATTGTGCTGGTTTTGTATTCAACAGGAACAGTCTACTTGGCAATTCATAAAAAGTCATTTAAGGAGGGGGAAAAAGTGCCCAGCAAATGACAGTTTGGTTGTAATGCACAATAATGTGCCCAAATCTCTGGTGTTTGTTTCCACACTGTGCTCATTGCTATCATTAGCCTACAAATTACTAAACAAATGCATATGTGGAAGAGAGCACGACCTCTACTTCCTCATGGTTAGATCCAAGACCACACATTTAGTATGACCGCTGCAAACAATTCTGTTTTAACTTGTTGTTTTCTAAAATGGAGATTGACGCTAAGTGCTTAGTATGGCTCTGAGTTGGAAAGCTATTTTGTCCATTCTCTGTTGGCTGATTGACATCAAGAGAGACATGGTCTTTCTAAAAATGGTTTCAGCCATGCACTGTCCGGCATTTGTAATGCGCAAAGATTTGATTTCCCATGACTGCAGTCTCAACCTATTGTGGGAGACATTCATTAACTCCATCACTACTCAACAACTATACAAGAGCCTCTTAGACATTCCAAACCGACAGTCACCTTCAAAAATTCACACAAAACCCCATTGCTTTTCTTTTGCATTGCCATTCCATTGCTTTGCAAGTTCCACACTAGCCTTCAAGAACAGTAGGCCTCCAACTTATAGGGCAAGTCTTGTCATCTTTTTCCATCAGTGTCATTGTCAATTAGAATGAAATGACGTTCTAAACAGGTGATTAACAATTCACACTCAAATCCAAAGGCTTTTGAAATCAACTCGTCTATAGAAGACACATTTATCTCGATCTGTATATCGAAGCAGAGAATGGAATATTTCATGTAAAGGACCTACTTACTGAGGAGTTGTAATGTAATGAGATAATGTATGTATAACCACCAAGGACGACGAGGAGAGCTTCGATCAATAATACGGACCCAGAGAAATTGTTCAATTATCCACAGCCTCCGTCTCACAGAGGGACCTTGCTCTCGAGACAATTTGGAGAGTCTGATATTTAATCTTTCACATTTTTTACATATTTAATGTTACATTCTGGTGAAGATAGTTTAAAACGAATCAGCTGAAGCAAAAGTGCATTTCCTAAACATTGCAGCTTTGTGCCCCTCTGTCTCAGCCACTGAATTCCAAATCACATCTTCAACAGTCATTTCTTTCTCACTTCTTCAAAATGACAGATACACGTCGGACCTACATTGACCCATCATGCCCACAAAGTCCTGACACTGTCCTCTCAGCTGTCAGGGACTAAATAAACCACACTTGTCTGTTTCTAAATGGTTTAGCCTTTTTAGTGCCGATTCATCCTTCTCAGTTTACCTAGTGTCTGATTTACACTGTGTCATTGTGCCAGCCTGTCCTATATGTGACAGCCCTTCACCATCAATGACATGAGGGGATACCTGTCACTATACCATCTGATGTGACACACACACATACAGTACACACATCTCAGGAACATATTACAGTGGGAAAGAAGGGATATGCAGTACTTTACGTTTCAACTCCCCGAGCCCAGTCTTACCTGCCTGAGCACCAATAAAGACTCAAGGGTGTACTATACATTCAATAAGTAAAGCCGCCCCATTTCCTCAAATATATACTGTGTGTGTGGTAGATGTTTGAAAGAGGTTTGACATTTTATGTCACTTTCCCTAAAATCCACTGAAATACCAGACATCAAATTCAAAAGACATTCATTCAAATTCAAGAAGGAAGATTTTTGTCACTTTGTCATACCTTCTGCCCTGTATTCCTTCCCTATCAACAATTTACTGTCTACAAAGACGTGGGTTGCTCTAAAGACACCGATCAATATTGTAGTTACAGAAATGGAATGGAATATGAAAAACACATGCTGTTAACTTACAGTTGCAGTCAATTGGCCAGTCAGATCAACCCTGAAAAAGATCTGATGTGATTGGTCAAAAGACCAATTTGTAGAACAAAAAAATATGAAAAGTGAGCTAACTGTCTTAAAGCAGCCTTGGAGATGAACCTACAGCCAGCATTAAAAAGTGGAAGCTACCTTGGTTCATCACACTTCCATTGATATGAACAGGCTCCGATTATGTACCTTTGTCTGTGCCCTGAGGTAAGCATCTGAGTGACGAGAGGCTGTCTGAGGGAGAGACTATGGTCACCTACAGCAAGACTGAAAGCCAATCTTGGAGCTAAAATAGGTGTGTTTTCATGTGGGCCACAAAGGACAGTTTGATGTCTTGGCAACTGAACAGACACTCACATGTCATTGTGTTATGGGCTGTTTGGTAACCGGTGCCCACTGCCTCAGCTCAACATGTTAGACCATTGTCCCGGCTTACAGAACAGTAAGCTTTGTATTTGGCACAATGAGAGAGTTGGTGGGAGATGCGAGTGGTGTGAAATGTACTAAAGATCAAGGGTGTTGTAACCCACAACGCTAATAGGTAGTGATGGAGAACCGAAGCTTCCTGAGGCATTGTGGTTTTCCAGCCAATTGTGCCAAATATGTTCATTATTCAAGGCTTTGATTAACACAGTGTATACTAGTGACACCTGCTGGTCAAAAGAGCTGCCAAATCATTATAGGTGACGTCCCACACCCCTTAGTGCGTTGCATGCGCAGCGTAGCCATTTTGTCTTCTACCAAAACAGTCAGGTGGTTGTTCGACCAAATGAGGCTTCGGACGTCATTGATCACGTGCTTTTGATAAATTGATATCACACTGCTTCGAAGTACACTACTTAGCGATTTCGATGCATACCTCAGAGCTTCGGTATCAAACGTAACACCACTACTAATAGGCACACAATTAGTTGACAATGAACACTGTATGGGCTCCCGTATGGAAAAAACGCATGATTTCACATGTGACATTTCCACATTTCACATGAAGTTTCACATGTGGATTTTCACGTGATTGCATTAACCTGTCACGTGTGGATAAACCTTTTCTCATGAGATTTCACAGGTGATGCCCTGCAAACACAGCAGAAAGGTCAATCGAATCCAGAGGTTGTGAGTTCAAACCCCAGGTTTGGTCATACTTTAGAGCTGAACAGCGATAACGCATGCAATTGCAGATGGGACAACATGTGCAAGAAGGAGGGGAGTAAGAATGTGTGGTGGTGTTCAACCGATAGTAAGAGCTGTTGTCACTCATGAAATAAGAGCCACCATCATAGACCATGTGATAAACCATCTATCACTGAGAGAGGCTGGTGAAAGAGTCCAGCCTAATACCATGGTCTATCACTGAGAGATGCTGGTGAAAGACTCCAGCCTAATAACATGGTTTATCACTGAGAGAGGCTGGTGAAAGAGTCCCCCCTAATACCACGGTCTACCACTGAGAGATGCTGGTGAAAGAGTCCAGCCTAATACCATGGTCTATCACTGAGAGAGGCTGGTGAAGGAGTCCAGCCTATACCATGGTCTATCACTGAGAGAGATTGGTGAAAGAGTCCAGCCTAATACCATGGTCTATCACTGAGAGAGGCTGGTGAAAGAGTCCAGCCTAATAACATGGTCTATCACTGAGAGAGGCTGGTGAAAGAGTCCAGCCTACTAACATGGTCTATCACTGAGAGATGCTGGTGAAAGAGTCCAGCCTAATACCATGGTCTATCACTGAGAGAGGCTGGTGAAAGAGTCCAGCCTAATACCATGGTCTATCACTGAGAGATGCTGGTGAAAGAGTCCAGCCTAATACCATGGTCTATCACTGAGAGAGGCTGGTGAAAGAGTCCAGCCTAATACCATGGTCTATCACTGAGAGAGGCTGGTGAAAGAGTCCAGCCTAATCTCAGACAGTCAACCGTGGCTTCCATTATCTATAATTTTCAACGAACGAACAGGTAAGTAATGCATTTCACAAGGGCTTCTTCTTTCATTGCTGTTGCTATGTCCTACAGTAACTGTAGGCCACCAGTATTTTTGTTCCTCTAAAGGCCTTCTTCCGTCTGTGGGAAGAGGAAAGCTCCTCAGTGAAGACCAAGAGGGTGCCATTGTAGGATTGGTGCAATAAAAGTGAGAGAAATTCAGACCAGAATTGTAATGGACAACCTGGTGTTTCACAGTGTGGAAACCATCAGCCTGACTACCATTGGCTTTGACTCTGACCACACACAGTGTTCAAATGAAACAGTTGGACACAGTTCCTTTTGAAAGGAATAGTGAAAGGGTAAAGGAACTCCGGCACCAATACGTCCAGGTATGGTGTCTATCCAATATGTCTTGTTCTATAGTGAGTTTTACACCATGCTACTCTACATGTAAACATGTAAGACAAACTAAAAAGCATTTACACATACTGTGTTTGATATCTTTCAGAGAGTCATGGAGCTACTCGCCTTTCCTCCCCCGCTACTCGCCTTTCCTCCCCCGCTACTCACCTTTCCTCCCCCCTACTCGCCTTTCCTCCCCCTACTCGCCTTTCCTCCCCCGCTACTCGCCTTTCCTCCCCCTACTCGCCTTTCCTCCCCCTACTCGCCTTTCCTCCCCCTACTCGCCTTTCCTCCCCCTACTCGCCTTTCCTCCCCCTACTCGCCTTTCCTCCCCCGCTACTCGCCTTTCCTCCCCCTACTCGCCTTTCCTCCCCCGCTACTCGCCTTTCCTCCCCCCTACTCGCCTTTCCTCCCCCCTACTCGCCTTTCCTCCCCCTACTCACCTTTCCTCCCCCTACTCGCCTTTCCTCCCCCGCTACTCGCCTTTCCTCCCCCCTACTCGCCTTTCCTCCCCCTACTCGCCTTTCCTCCCCGCTACTCACCTTTCCTCCCCCTACTCGCCTTTCCTCCCCCGCTACTCGCCTTTCCTCCCCCTACTCGCCTTTCCTCCCCTCTACTCGCCTTTCCTCCCCCGCTACTCGCCTTTCCTCCCCCTACTCGCCTTTCCTCCCCCGCTACTCGCCTTTCCTCCCCCCTACTCGCCTTTTCTCCCCCTACTCGCCTTTCCTCCCCCTACTCGCCTTTCCTCCCCCTACTCACCTTTCCTCCCCGCTACTCACTTTCTTTCCTCCCCCCACTCACCTTTCCTCCCCCCACTCGCCTTTCCTCCCCCCTACTCGCCTTTCCTCCCCCTACTCGCCTTTCCTCCCCCTCTACTCGCCTTTCCTCCCCCTACTCGCCTTTCCTCCCCCTACTCGCCTTTCCTCCCCTTTCCTCCCCCTACTCGCCTTTCCTCCCCCTACTCGCCTTTCCTCCCCCTACTCGCCTTTCCTCCCCGCTACTCGCCTTTCCTCCCCCTACTCGCCTTTCCTCCCCCTACTCGCCTTTCCTCCCCCTACTCGCCTTTCCTCCCCCCTACTCGCCTTTCCTCCCCCTACTCGCCTTTCCTCCCCCTACTCACCTTTCCTCCCCCTACTCGCCTTTCCTCCCCCTACTCACCTTTCCTCCCCCCTACTCGCCTTTCCTCCCCCTACTCGCCTTTCCTCCCCCTACTCGCCTTTCCTCCCCCTACTCGCCTTTCCTCCCAGCTACTCGCCTTTCCTCCCCCTACTCGCCTTTCCTCCCCCCTACTCGCCTTTCCTCCCCCTACTCGCCTTTCCCCCCTACTCGCCTTTCCTCCACCCTACTCACCTTTCCTCTCTCCCTACTCGCCTTTCCTCCCCCTACTCACCTTTCCTCCCCCACTCACCTTTCCTCCCCCTACTCACCTTTCCTCTCTCCCTACTCACCTTTCCTCCCCCCACTCGCCTTTCCTCCCCCTACTCACCTTTCCTCCCCCTACTCACCTTTCCTCCCCCACTCACCTTTCCTCCCCCTACTCACCTTTCCTTCCCCCTACTCGCCTTTCCTCCCCCTTACTCACCTTTCCTCCCCCTACTCACCTTTCCTCCCCCATTACTCACCTTTCCTCAAAGCCATTCAGGAATTATTTTCTGCCTGGAGGTGGAAAGTGTATGATCATTGGTCCCTCCTGGATGCAATGGATTCCGGCTGCAGAGAGATCTCAGCTGAAGACTGCCAGGGGTGGATAAGACATGCCAAGCATTTCTATCCAAGAGAGACGACATAAGGTGTCATGTGGATGAGAACATGTGGCCTAATGCTGAAGATGGTGTAGATTAGAACAAGACGGGGCATTTTAGTGTAGGCCATGTATGTTGGATGTGTTGTTGAACCAAAGGTCATGTATGTTGGAGGTATTGTTGAACCAAAGGCCATGTATGTTGGATGTGTTGTTGAACCAAAGGTCATGTATGTTGGATGTGTTGTTGAACCAAAGGTCATGTATGTTGGATGTGTTGTTGAACCAAAGGTCATGTATGTTGGAGGTATTGTTGAACCAAAGGCCATGTATGTTGGTTGGATGTGTTGTTGAACCAAAGGTCATGTATGTTGGTTGGATGTGTTGTTGAACCAAAGGTCATGTATGTTGGAGGTATTGTTGAACCAAAGGTCATGTATGTTGGATGTGTTGTTGAACCAAAGGTCATGTATGTTGGATGTGTTGTTGAACCAAAGGTCATGTATGTTGGATGTGTTGTTGAACCAAAGGTCATGTATGTTGGATGTGTTGTTGAACCAAAGGTCATGTATGTTGGATGTGTTGTTGAACCAAAGGTCATGTATGTTGGATGTGTTGTTGAACCAAAGGTCATGTATGTTGTTGAGGTATTGTTGAACCAAAGGTCATGTATGTTGGATGTGTTGTTGAACCAAAGGTCATGTATGTTGGATGTGTTGTTGAACCAAAGGTCATGTATGTTGAACCAAAGGATGGAGGTATTGTTGAACCAAAGGTCATGTTGGATGTGTTGTTGAACCAAAGGTCATGTATGTTGGATGTGTTGTTGAACCAAAGGTCATGTATGTTGGATGTGTTGTTGAACCAAAGGTCATGTATGTTGGAGGTATTGTTGAACCAAAGGTCATGTATGTTGGATGTGTTGTTGAACCAAAGGTCATGTATGTTGGATGTGTTGTTGAACCAAAGGTCATGTATGTTGGATGTGTTGTTGAACCAAAGGTCATGTATGTTGGATGTGTTGTTGAACCAAAGGTCATGTATGTTGGAGGTATTGTTGAACCAAAGGTCATGTATGTTGGATGTGTTGTTGAACCAAAGGTCATGTATGTTGGATGTGTTGTTGAACCAAAGGTCATGTATGTTGGATGTGTTGTTGAACAAATGTCATGTATGTTGGATGTGTTGTTGAACCAAAGGTCATGTATGTTGGATGTGTTGTTGAACCAAAGGTCATGTATGTTGGAGGTATTGTTGAACCAAAGAGGGTTGTCATCTCAGAAAACATTTGGTGTCATGTATGTTGGATGTGTTGTTGAACCAAAGGTCATGTATGTTGGATGTGTTGTTGAACCAAAGGTCATGTATGTTGGATGTGTTGTTGAACCAAAGGTCATGTATGTTGGATGTGTTGTTGAACCAAAGGTCATGTATGTTGGATGTGTTGTTGAACCAAAGGTCATGTATGTTGGAGGTATTGTTGAACCAAAGGTCATGTATGTTGGATGTGTTGTTGAACCAAAGGTCATGTATGTTGGATGTGTTGTTGAACCAAAGGTCATGTATGTTGGATGTGTTGTTGAACCAAAAGTCATGTATGTTGGATGTGTTGTTGAACCAAAGGTCATGTATGTTGGATTTTTTATTGATCACTGGCAGCAATTTCATGTTGCTAATAAAGCTTTTACTGCAGCAATTATGTTACATACATTTTTTTTCTACTGTACATTCTATAAAGTACAGATGACTCATTCACTTTTAGATAGTATGTAGCCAAAAATGCACACATTCGTTTCTTCTGTCCCCTTCCGTTATTTCCGCGACGGCATTCAGATGGATTCCGCAGGTCCAAGCTGTCAGTGAGATCTCCTTGAGCGTTTCCAGGTCTACTCAACCAAAAAATGTAGAGTGGTTTACAGTAAACGGAAACTGAATTATAAAAAACAATGGATTTCATATTGTCTATTGATGCAGGTAGAATAGAAACATGACAAGTAATGCAGTTTTGTAATGCCATCAACTGTTAGTATTTTGAAAGTCGTTGGAGCTATGATTGACTAGATGTTCGTCTTGGATAGAAAACGTGCTGGTGTTTTGACAGAATGATTAGATATTGAGTCGGGTTTTCCATATTTTGATAGTTAGTTTATGTAGAGAAAGGTTTTTTTTGCGTTTTGAAATGTAGAATTGGTAATTAATGGACAAAATGTGGTTTTGAGCAGAAAATGTTCTATTTGCCTAATTGTGTGATGTAGGTGTGTTGCTGTGTTAAGAGTTTAGAAAAAGTATCTTAAGTATAGGTAAACGTTTGTTAGCAATTGTAAAAATAAAATAAAAAACTGGAATAAGTAGCTTTTTATAGATAGTTTTGTTATTACATTTAACTTCCGAAAATGCTGTTATCGAGGTAATTTCCCTAATAGTTGATGTCAGAGGTCAGCATGAGGGAGAAGTCGGAGCTCAGGGATGATAGACCAATTCCCCACTAGTAATTACCAGTTGGAGCTGTTAGATGTTTACCAATTAGATGTTTACCAGTTGTATGTGCTAAATTCACAGTTCCGCTTGGTTGTGAATGCAGGATTAGGCTCAATCATTACTGCACTTTGAAATGTAGGTGGGGGAAATATGCTGGCGGGGTCTCATTAGCATCTTTGGGAATGTTGTATCAGTTTAAGTGATTTTATTGGTACGTTAAAAAACCTTGAGCACATCTTTTGACGCTGTCAGTTCTGGAATCTTTGTAAGCACGTGACACTCAAACTCTGCACTGTTAGGAGGTTACTGGGCTTCTTGTTCAAGCTTCATGGAAGCTAGTTTACAGGAAGTTCATGTTTCATTTCCATTGACTGGCAGTGAACTAGTTGCACCTTGTCAACAGAAACGTCAGAGCAATTCAGAGCAACACGTCTCCATTAAATGACTGGGAAATGCACAATAACCTCTTTACAGCGCAGCTCATTACTGCTGCAGTCTTTTGTCAAGTTTGCAGAACAGTGTCCAAAAAGTTGCTCAACTTGAATAGGAATAACCATGAAACACTTCAACTACTCCAAGACTTCCATTGATGCTTGGCACAAATACACATATTTAACCATGCCTCAAATATGCTAACGAGCCCCACACAGTACATTGCCCCCACATATATTTTAAATTGCATTGATGATCGTGCCATATTCAAAACATTGTGTAGAAACATCTCCCATTTCCTACAAGGTACAGAGCTGTACCATGTGAGTTTATATGTGCATCTGTGTTATATGTGCACCCAGGGAACAACACGGTATCCTAACCATACCTTGATTCTCTGAGAGGGTGTTAATATACAGTGTGATACAAGCAATGAGTATGAACCTGGTGGCATTGCAGAAACATCGATCCACTCCCAACCGAGCGAAATAAGTCTACTGTACTTTACGTCAAGTGTCCTTGAGCACTGCTGGTGTTACATTGGTGATAATTGTACAATTATTTACTTGATTCTAGGCCGCTTTCAGCAAAGGGCAGAATTTAGCCTTACTGCTTATTAGCCCATAGAAACGCATTGAATAACAGCTTCATACATGGTTGAACAGATGTCTCATGTTCTGACAAACACAACTAGACAAAAACTTCCAAAGAACCATGACACAATGTTCTGAGAACGTCCGAAAAACTTCCTTGGTCCATCCCTGGAACAAAACCGAGAGCTAGAAATAAACCTGCAGGGAACCAAGGCTGTTTAAATTGAATTAATGTCAATTAAGCTTTTTAAAGTAAAGTATTCTGAATTACATTTGACATCTCTGTCACGCCTTGGTCATTGTATTTTGTGTTTTTGTTATATGTTTGGGTAGGCCAGGGTGTGACATGGGTTTATATGTTGTATTCGTATTGGGGTTTGTATTATTTGGGATTGCGGCTGATTAGGGGTGTGTCTAGTTAGGCTTGGCTGCCTGAGGCATTCTCAATCAGAGTCAGGTGATTCTAGTTGTCTCGGATTGGGAACCATATTTAGGTAGCCTGAGTTCGCGTTGTATTTTGTGGGTGTTTGTTCCTGTCTCTGTGTAGTGTTCACCAGATAGGCTGTAATAGGTTTCACGTTCTGTTTGTTGTTTTCGTAATTCAGTTATTTCAAGTACCTTTTCATTCATTAAAGTCATGAGTAACCTACACGCTGCATTTCGGTCTGACTCTCTTCATTCAACAGAAGAATAATAATAATAATATATGCCATTTAGCAGACGCTTTTATCCAAAGCGACTTACAGTCATGTGTGCATACATTCTACGTATGGGTGGTCCCGGGGATCGAACCCACTACCCTGGCGTTACAAGCGCCATGCTCTACCAACTGAGCTACGGAAGGACCACAGAACTAAGTTACAATCTCAGCTTTCACATGTGCTCAACAGAGGAGGTTGGTGGCACCTTAATTGGGGATGACGGGCGTGTGGTAATGGCTGGAGTGGAATAGGTGGAAAGGTATAAAAAACAAGGCTTCCATGTATTTGATGTTTGAATCCATTCCATTGGCTCCCTTGCGGTAATTTCTATGAGCCATCCTCCCCTCAGCAGCCTCCACTTGTGCTCAAATGTTGCCACATGTAATTTCATGGTTTCACATGTTGAAATGTTGCATCCCCATGTTATCACATGCGATCACGTGATCATATCTCAAATTCATATGTTTTTTTCCATAAGGGCTCTTCATTTACTTACATCCAGAGGTCTGAAATGAGTAGTAATCACCCAAACATAGAAGGGTTATTGAAAAATAACATTTGAATCACTGCTTGAAGAACACGCTATGCACAGAACACTCCACGCACAGAACACTCCACGCACAGAAAAAACTACACACAGAAAAACTACACACAGAAAACACTACACACAGAACACTCCACGCACAGAACACACCACGCACAGAAAATACTACACACAGAAAATACTACATACAGAACACTCCACGCACAGAACACACCCCGCACAGAACACATCACGCACAGAAAATACTACACACAGAAAACACTACACACAGAACACACCACGCACAGAACACATCACGCACAGAAAATACTACACACAGAAAATACTACACACCGAACTCTCCACGCACAGAACACACCACGCACAGAAAATACTACACACAGAAAACACTACACACAGAACACTCCACGCACAGAAAATACTACACACAGAAAATACTACACACAGAACACTCCATGCACAGAACACACCACGCACAGAAAATACTACACACAGAACACTCCGCGCACAGAACACACCACGCACAGAACACACAACGCACAAAACACACCACGCACAGAAAATACTACACACAGAACACATCACGCACAGAAAATACTACACACAGAAAACACTACACACAGAAAACACTACACACAGAACCCACGACACACAAAACATGCCACGCACAGAACACTCCACGCACAGAACACACCGCGCACAGAACACATCAGGCACAGGAAATACTACACACAGAACACACAGAAAACACTACACACAGAGAACACTACACACAGAACACACTACACACAGAACACATTGAATTAACACTCTATATACAGAACACACTACGCACAGAACACACTACACATAGAACACACTACACACAGAACACTCTATACACAGAACACACCACGCACAGAACACACCACGCACAGAACACACCACGCACAGAACACACCACGCACAGAACACATCACGCACAGAAAATACTACATACAGAACACACAGAAAACACTACACACAGAACACTCCACGCACAGAAAATACAACACAAAGAAAATACTACACACAGAACACTCCACGCACAGAACACACCACGCACAGAACACACCACGCACAAAACACACCACGCACAGAAAATACTACACACAGAAAACACTACACAGAGAACCCACTACACACAAGACATGCCACGCACAGAACACTCCACACACAGAACACACCACGCACAGAATACACCACGCACAGAACACTCCACGCACAGAACACACCACGCACAGAACACACCACGCACAGAAAATACTACACACAGAAAACACAACACACAGAAAACACTACACACAGAACCCACTACACACAAAACATGCCATGCACAGAACACTCCACGCACAGAACACTCCACGCACAGAACACACCACGCACAGAACACACCGCGCACAGAACACACCACGCACAGAACACATCAGGCACAGGAAATACTACACACAGAACACACAGAACACACGGAATTAACACTCTATACACAGAACACACAACACACAGAAAACTCTACACACAGAACACACTACACACAGAACACACTGAATTAACACTCTATACACAGAACACACTACGCACAGAACACACTACACATAGAACACACTACACACAGAACACTCTATACACAGAACACACCACGCACAGAACACACCACGCACAGAACACACCACGCACAGAACAAACCACGCACAGAACACTCCACACACAGAACACACCACGCACAGAACACTCCACGCACAGAACACACCGCGCACAGAACACACCACGCACAGAACACATCAGGCACAGGAAATACTACACACAGAACACACATAAAACACTACACACAGAACACACTGAATTAACACTCTATACACAGAACACACAACACACAGAAAACACTACACACAGAACACACTACACACAGAACACACTGAATGAACACTCTATTTACAGAACACACTACACACAGAAGACACTGAATGAACACTCTATACACAGAAAATACTACACACAGAACACACAGAAAACACTACACACAGAAAACACTACACACAGAACGAACACTCTATACACAGAACACACTACACACAGAACACACTGAATGAACACTCTATACACAGAACACACTACGCACAGAACACACTACACACCAGTGGAGGACGGCTCAAAATAATGTCTGGAATGGAGTAGAATTGAGTGAATGGAATGGTATCAAATATATGAAAACCATGTTTTTGATACCATTCCATTTACTCCATTCCAGCCATTATTATGAGCCCTAGTCCCCTCAGCAGCCTCCACTGCTACACACAGAACTCACTGAGTGAACACACTACGCACAGTCACAGCTGGTGGCATATCTGTCTGGTTGTCACTTAATCGATCTATTCCCGGTGTCTAGATTTAACAGATACCACTGAATTGGAATAATCCGAGGGGGTGGGATAATTGGACAACACTTGAATGAAGTCCTCAGTGCTCTGACACATTGAGACAGGTTCATTAGGTGGCAGTGAACTCTTAACAACAATTGACACTGACAATTTTGCAGGTTGACGTTTATTGTCATGAATCTTGCCCTGGAGGCAGAACTGAGCGATTCCCACTTGATGGGCCAGCTGCAAAGTCAAAATTGGCTATATCGGAAAAATTCTAGAAATCCAAAATGGGCTTAGCGTTAGGCATTAGGGTTAGCATTGTGTTTAAGGTTTGGGTTGGGTTTAAAATCAGATTTAATTTACTTTGTGGCTCTTCAGCTCGTGACCATGTGGAGCTGCCTCCAGGGCAAGATTCATGACAATAAATGCCAACCTGCAACAATTTCACAATCAGACACGCATCACTGACCTCAGACAAGGGATTATAGATAAACAGATATTTCTTTGTAGTAAATCTAATGTTGTTTTAGGTAGTGTTTCATCATGATGTGCAGGACTGGGTGATCATAGACAAAGAAAATTGACCACCAATTTCTCCTCGACTTTCACATTTTAGAAATAACTCCTTTCTGTTTTCTTCCTATAATCTTTATTTTGGCGAGACTACACTGCTGCTAGCCACTTTCAGCGCTGACCGCCCGTCGGCAGCAGCATCACGGTGAAAGGCGCAATATATAGAAATCAATTTGCAATGGATGGCTAGTTCTAAATGAGCGGATTCCCTGGATATTCCTCTTCCACAGTCATCTTGGATATCACAAGGCCAGAGCCACAGAGCTGTGAGATCTTTCTCTCCACATCCACATGGAAGTCTGGGGAAACAGCACAGAGCTGACTCCTTATTTGAAGGTCTCACAGATGAAGTATTGATTTCAAACTACATGACACAACCCTGCTCAGTAATATTTCCTGCTAATTATTGTCTGATCATCAGTATGTTATAGATGATATGGTGGAAGCAACTTCTTCCTTATTCACGTATGCAAATAAAGATACTGTATTTCACAATGTAGGTGGATGCAGTTACATTTGCAGCTACTTGTCTAGGCAGTTTTGCTCTACATTGACAACCCTATATTCCTTTTAGAGTAAAGAAAAACTAAAGCTTTTTTTTGTGCATGCTCTGCTTTTGAAATGGGCTCTTTGGTTGGCACATTTTGTTTATTTATATGCAAATGTACAAGGTGCATGCAATGCTTTGGATTGTGCATGTGTAGCACAGTGGAAGTTTGAGGCAGATTAGTTATTTGACATGTGTGGCACTGCAGATGTGCAAATGACAACATTGTCTGATCCGCTCCCATATTGGCTGGCAGAACACATAATTCATTCCATTATGGCAGCACCTCGCTCTGTTTCAGTCATGGGAGAACATGCTGATGTGGCACCAAATAAAGCATATCCCGAATAGGGGGAAAGTGTGAAAGCAATTCAATTAGTAACATAGAGCAAGCAATTGTCTCTCTCTCTCTCTCTCTCTCTCTCTCTCTCTCTCTTCTGCTGTTGCCACTGTTTTACTGAACAACTAAATAAAATAAAAAGGTCTTGCTCTTGTGAAATTGATAAGGAATCCCGTGAGATTAGGTTTCTGGTTGAGCAACACGTCTGTAGAATAGAGGTCTTTTAAAAATGTGCCCTCAACAAATAGTCAAGAAAATTGTTTCTCATTTTATTTACCTTTGTTTACTAAATCCCTATGCTGATAGTAAAGCATTTCCAACACTCAAACCTTATGCTATAAAACAGAAGTGGCTACGTCTCTAATGAGTAAAGGAAAATCAGTTCCCTTCAGACAATCTAGAGGAGAATAAGCTATTTTGTGATAACAGAAATCAATGCATGGATCACATTACTGACAAATTGTATGGGCCTTTGAAAAGAATCCATCTGTTTCATCTGACTATACAAGCACAAAGAAACAATTGGAAATAGATGGTTTTGAGAATGAAGAGGACCTCGTACACATACCCAATTGGAAGTGTGCTTCAAATACTTAGTGATCTCCTTGCTCCTCTGTACCTGCTGAAGCTGGAAAGAGACTGCATAAAAAATAAAAAGCAGAACAACATTTCTGACATTGATTGTTTCTGTTTGTTTTCCAGTTTTGTCCCCACTCAAACTACCAATATGATGGCATTTCTTCCTAACCAAAGTTTTTCGACCCCACTAATGGATTAAAAGATAGTCTCCATAGAGCCCTTGGCTTGGATGAGGCACATCAAACACACGGAGAACGCATGAGTGTGTTCTCCGACTGGGCCTGAGTCTGGGTGGCGTCATGCTAATGCTATTGTGGCTCTGACTCACATGTCAGGATTGAGGACCGGCACCGATGCAACAGAGCTCAGGGAGATAATGTAAAAACTGATGATGATGTAGAGAGGGGTGACGCTTTTTTCTATTAGACATTACATAAACACGCACAGTAAAACACAGAATCAATTCCATGAAGAGGTGTCCAAGTGTGACCCAGATAAAGCCTATTCCTGAACTGAAAAGCGCTTTCATTGGAGATATTTTTAGTCTAGAAGTTGGCTTAATCTGGGTTCAGGAAACAGGCCCCATACAGTTCATCCAACACATACTTGTTGGGTATAATCTTAAAGTCATTGAACATCTTAATCCATGACTTTAGTGATACGTTTTGAATAATCCTTGGAAGGTACTGTATTTTAAGACCTTAGGGTGAGCTATATTTTAAAATAAATGATGAATGTTCTTGCATAACTCTCCCTTACTCATGGAATGTTGTGTTGTTTTTATAGTCACGCTAGCCTTTCCAATTAAAACATTTTATTCGTGCAAAGATTAAGTCGAGTTTGTTGGACAAAAAGTGCCCTTGTTCCCGAGACTGAAATCAACAAAGACAATTTTCAAGCTAATGATGACTACGCCAATCAAAAGTTTAAAAGCCCGGAGATATATGTATTTGACCTTATACCATTCTACAGTTGAAAGAAATAGATATGCAGACCTTTAATATACAGATTTAAACTTCAAGTGCAATTACAACCTCCTTGTAGTAAGAGCTCAGCCCAGCCTATGTAACCAAGAATAAATGTACAGCAACTTTATTAATTAAACTTCATTTCTTCCTCATCACACTGATAAAAGATTCGGGATGAGGTTCCTGTGATTAAGCCCTTAATTTGTCTGCTCTTGAATTGTTCATCCCCTCCAACCTCAGAAGCACATGATTATTAAGCCCCTCTTTCAGACCGTTAGTGCAAGGACAAGCATTCTTCCACTCACTTCTCAGTAGCTTACTCACGGTGAACTCCAACGGTGGATTATTGATTTGATTTAACTTTTAATGGTTTGGTGTTTGGCATGCCTTTCTCTCTCTCAATGTAGGCCCTGAAAAATTGCGATGGAAAGCAGAAGTCAATTGGGTATGCAGCCCTGGCATGCTTCACTCTAACAGTACGGACATCACACTTGTTTATGGAAAAGCAATTCCTTTTAATTTCACTGCCTCTTCAAGTCACTGACATTTTAAATAATGTCTTAGATTTGAGTTGTAACATTCCTACAAATTGATTCAATGTTTTTGTGATTGATTCAGCTATCATATCATATGTTGAGCAAAGCACAGCCAGCCAAGGACATGAGTGATTGTTTGGCCTCTATGTTTGACCTCTGTGCATGCAACTCCCCTCATTCAGAGACACAACATGTTTTTGTTTTATTGTGGCCTACAGATGGTCACTACCAATATTTTATTGATAACCATTGAATATCAAAAAGGCCCTGGCGTTTTCCGTCACCAACTTAATTATGTTTTTATAAGTCTCGTTCTTTCACTTCTGATTTTATTATACTCTAAAGTATTATAGATTTTGTTAGACTCTTACACACCACCAAAGTCACTCATGAAACTACAGGATTCGCAACACACAGGTGTCGGCTGATCAACACGAATCCAGGCCTTGAAATGGAACCACTAAGTATTCGCTCTCTCTTTTGCCAGTTCTCCTCATACTCTGTGAGAAATAAAAGCGGGCTTGAGGGAAATCAGAAACAAGCCGTGGAGAGGCATGCCTCATATTGCCTGGGCGCAACTCATAACTATAGATACTGGAGAGATTTGTACTTGAGATCTGGTCATTTGGGAAATCCCCATTTTTATTTAACCAGGCAAGTCAGTTAACAACATGTTCTTATTTACAATGATGGTCTGGAACAGTGGGTTAACTGCCTTGTTCAAAGGCAGAATGACAGATTTTTACTTTGTCAGCTCGGGGATTCAATCCAGCAACCTTTCTATTACTGGCCCAACGCTCTAACCACTAGGCTACCTGCCAACCCTACTCTAAAAGTTAAATTATATCGCTAGTGTATCAAGGATTGTTATTTTCAACGACTACTAAACAACAAAGTATCTCTGGGTCAAAGTTAGGGTAAGAGCTTGGTTCATGCTTAGCATACACACAAAAAAAGGAGGGTTCTTCAAGGTTTCTATGGGAAGGGTGATGGTTCTATATAGAACCATACTGATCCAAAGAACCCTTTGAGCTCTTCAATGGTTCTTTGCTTTTCAAAAAAGTTTGTTTTCCCTCTTTTAGTGAAAATGAAAACATAGGGCCAGCGGCTCATTGGAATATTTTGGGGGTGTTGTTTGTGCACAGCTCTCACAGCAACCTTAAGTGAGAGTGTCATTCCAGTTGATATAATCTGTTGTGTTATGCTATTCCATGTTATATGTGACTGTGTCTTGTGAAGAACTCTTCAATCAGTTAATCATATTTATTTATAAAGCCTTTTTCACATCAGCTGATGTCACAAAGTGCTATACAGAAACCCAGTCTAAAACCCCAAACATTAAGCAATACAGTTGTAGAAGCATATCATGGTCTTGTGTGAATAGAGAACAGCTGACTAAGTCAGGAATTCTCTTCTCAGAAACCCCCAGCTGTTTCAGAGCTAGCACACCATTTAAACACAATAGTAAGACCTATGGAATTGTAACATTATATTATGGTTATTAAAGATCCGCTATGCAGAAATCATTCCGCCAGTTCCTGGTGGCTAAGATTCTAATAGTTCACCTAATTTCAGGTTATGTGACAAAACAAGCAAGTACTTTGCAGAGAATCATTGTACCATCTAAACCACTGTGAAATATCTTTTCCATAACCAAAAACATTGTATTTTCAGCTGTTTGAAGCTGGTGTACAAAACCAAAAGTAAAATAGGCAAAAACTCAACTTAAGTAAGGGAAGCATAGAAATAGCACACATAGAACATATATACTGCTTCTTAGACGTGCTTTCAATGATAATGACAGATCTACAACTTGAATTTTACTTTGGTCAGATTGCCCAAAAAGTCACATATTGCAGCTTTAAACAATAATAAAAAATAATGTATGGTTCGAAAAAGAAGCTTTTAGATTGAAAAGGGTTCTTTATAGAACAATTTTCCATAATGGATCTATGAAGAGTCATTAAAAAGGGTTCTATACAGCCCCAAAAAGAAAACATTTTGGTGGTTTCCCTTTTTGGTGCCCTATAGAAACTTTTTTGAACAGTCAAAATCATGTTTTTCATGAAATGTGATAATATGTTAAGGAAACCAGATCAAGTATGATGACCAAAGTATGAAAAATTACTGTTGCTTCTACATTGATCAAGTTTGATCTTAAAGTTACTTGTCCCCTCTATCATGTCAAACACTTGGATTCATTATTAAGGGACAAGGTGACATTCCTTAACTCTCATTTTAATACACTAATGATAACATGATATTCTCTTACCTGATTTAAATAAGTACCGCCTTGTAACTAACATTTGAGAAGACGTGTTTGCAGAGGGGCATGGTTTATATAGCTAGATACCCTATTCATCTATGGCAAATATACTTATATGTTTCCCCTTTCATCTGTGTCTGGTGTTAGCTAGTTAGCTAGTTACTGGCTAGCTAGGTCTTCATCTGTGTCTGGTGTTCATCTGTGTCTAGCTAGTTAACTAGTTACTGGCTAGCTAGGTCTTCATCTGTGTCTGGTGTTAGCTTGTTACTGTCTAGCTAGGTCTTCATCTGTGTCTGGTGTTAGCTTGTTACTGTCTAGCTAGGTCTTCATCTGTGTCTGGTGTTAGCTTGTTACTGTCTAGCTAGGTCTTCATCTGTGTCTGGTGTTAGCTTGTTACTGTCTAGCTAGGTCTTCATCTGTGTCTGGTGTTAGCTTGTTACTGTCTAGCTAGGTCTTCATCTGTGTCTGGTGTTAGCTAGTTACTGTCTAGCTAGGTCTTCATCTGTGTCTGGTGTTAGCTTGTTACTGTCTAGCTAGGTCTTCATCTGTGTCTGGTGTTAGCTTGTTACTGTCTAGCTAGGTCTTCATCTGTGTCTGGTGTTAGCTTGTTACTGGCTAGCTAGGTCTTCATCTGTGTCTGGTGTTAGCTAGTTACTGGCTTGCTAGGTCTTCATTCAGCATGGAATAAAAGGGTCATTTAGAACTCTGATGCAGTTATCATGTCAACACATTCGTCAGTGCTGCACTGAACCGCCTCAAAAGAAACATACCAAATAAAATATATAATTGATGCAATTTCAATGCTGTTTGTGTTGCTATTTGTATCACCAAATTAGCTTTAAATGAATTTCCTGTGACACTGCTCACTGCATCCAAGTGGCTTGACATAGGTGTTTCAAAGCGCTGTTAGTCAAGGTGAGCTCATTCGTATAAGCTCCTCTCCCACTCAGCCTGTCTTTTCAAACTTTCTGGTAATTAGCCATGAGAGAAAAAGTTCTTTTCAATTGACTGTTCAGTACCTTTACGAGTTCTACATAGAACCTTAGAGAAGGGGGCTTTATAGCACCATACAGGTTCCTTTTAGAACCTTATGAGCATGGGTCTTTATATAACCGCTATGGATACAAGCAAAATAACCCATATTTGGCACTATATAGAACCATTCATTTTTAGTGTTTACCTTATATGATTTTGACTGTAGTCTAAGGAATTTACTTAAACCAGAGTCTAGACACACCTTCCCTGGTTTTAGATACAGTATATGTGGGCTACATGGAAAAGGAATGAGCTAAAAACTATTCAGAATTCTCTGTGCTGCTGTGATGTGCCTGGTTCCATCTATAGCACTGTCCTCCTACATGATGTTACTGTAGCGTAGCTATCTGTGGAGGGCAGCTACAGTCTTGAGCCAATCAGAACATAGTTCAGGTTCTCTGGTTATGACCGTGATATCTCACAGACACAGTTATGTAATGTATACTGAACAAAAATATAAACACAACATGCAACAGTTTCAACGATTTTACTGAGTTACAGTTCATATAAGGAAATCAGTCAATTTAAATTTCTTAGACCCTAATCTATGGATTTCACATGACTGGGCAGGGGAGCAGCCATGGGTGGGTATAGGCCGACCAACTTGGGAACCAGGCCCACCCACTGGGAAGCCAGATCCAGCCAATCAGAATTAATTTTTCCCCTCAAAGGGGCTTTAATACAGAAATACTCAGTTTCATCAGCTGTCCAGGTGGTTGGTCTCAGACAATCTCACAGGTGAAGAAGCCAGATCTTAAAGTCCTGGGCTTGCGTGGTTGTGAGGGTAGTTGGACGTTCTGACAAATTCTCTAAAATGACGTTGTAGGCGGCTTATGGTAGATAAATTAACATTAAATTATCTGGCAACAACTCTGGTGGACATTCCTGTAGTCAGCATGCGAATTGCACACTCCCTCAAAACTTAAGGCATCTGTGGCATTGTGTTGTGTGACGAAACTGCACATTTTAGAATGGCCTTTTATTGTCCCCAGCACAAGGTGCACCTGTATAATGATCATACTGTTTAATCAGCTTCTTAATTTGTCACACCTGTCAGGTGGATGGATTATCTTGGCAAGTAATAAATTCTCACTTACCGGGATGTAAATGCATTTGTACACAACATTTGAGAGAATTAAGCTTTCTCTGCGTATGGAACATTTCTGGGACCTTTTATTTTAGCTTATGACAAATGGGACCAACAGTTTACATGTTGTGTTTATACTGTATCTTTGTTCAGTGTATATAATCCCCAACCAGGCAACACAAATTTCATGCAGTGAGATGGACACACACAATAGAATTGACCTTGTCTATCTTCATTAGTCTCAGTAATCATGGCGAAAACATGGTCAGAATTCCTCAGCCTCAGAGTCAAGCATGTGTGAAATCTTTGTGGCACAAATCACATGGGCTCACCTTCAGTGGTGCAATAGAACAATGGACAAACGTGTCGACCACTAAATCCCCACTGGGGTTCAAGACAATGTATAAGCAGACTTCTATTGGTTTTTGTCCAGGCATATGTTCTTTGGCAAACAAATGCACCTCTGCTTGTTTGTGTATGCTTACAGTGCTTTGGTATGCCTTGAATTGTAATGGACTGTACTGTCTGTTTCTCCCCAAGAAAACACAACAGCATGACTTTTTCTTGACTTTGGAGACCAATTCTGTGTAATTACTGTATGTTTTGTCTGCCATACAAAAGTGCATGTAATTGAATACAGAACAAAATCACAACATAATTTTCACCAACGATTTGACCTTTTCTCCTTTCCTCTCCTATTAAAGTAATCATAAGTCTACTATGCAGCATGGTTCATCCAAGCCCAACACACGCTATATTATTTCACAAATATATTGTTGACAATTCCCCAACATAATTGATTAATTCATGTTTTTTCCCCATTGTACATGGAAACTCAATACTAACTCAAATGAACTCTGATTGGCCTGCACATACAAGTCTCTACAATTTATATTGCATATAACTGGTGCGAAAACTCCATCTCAATACTACTACTAGATTTGTAATGGTTTCCGTGTAATTTTCAGTGTAATGATACCAAGTTAGGTATCCCCTCTGCCCCTCTGCTCCTAAACCATGGACCTGCCAATCAACCCAGCGTGCCAGCCTGCCAGGTTTACTCTCCACTGGGCAGAGCTGTGGGTGGAAGTGGGCTCAAACCGGCCCGAGCACTGGCAGGCTATCTACTGAGTCATCCCCCTCCCATGCTTCTGCACCTGTGTGGGGGCGCCTCTCCCTCCATTTCACTGTCTATTTCCCTGCTCCTGGAGCATGTCCTACCCATGTGAGAAGCACTGTGCCCCATCATGGCAAATCCAATACTGTCTGGTTCCTTCCCTGGTTTGGCATTGGAATCATGCACCGTAATAGGATTTTTAGTAATTTAAATGTAGTTACATGGGGAGGAAATGGTGTATTTGATATTGAGTAGAATACACACGTTGAATTATTTTGTAATTGTAATGACGATTCAAAAAAATGTGCCAGTTATAATGTACCGTTTGAAAATCATGGACAATAATTAGTCAAGATTTTAATTGAAATCATTGTCTGAACAGTTGTCTGAACAGTACAGTGCGGAAAGTATTCAGACCCCTTGACTGTTTCCACATTTGGTTACGTTACAGCCTTATTAAAAAATGTATTTAAAAAAAATCCTTATCAATCTACACACAATACCCCATAATGACAAAGTGAAAACGGGTTTTTATAAATGTTTATACATTAAAACAGAAATACTTATTTACATACAAATCAAATCAAAATCCAATCAAATTGTATTAGTCACATGCAAAGAATACAACTGGGTATAGACCTTACAGTGAAATGCTTACTTACGAGCCCCAAACCAACAATGTTGTTAAAAAAATGATGGATAAGAATAAGAAATAAAAGTAAGAAGTAAAAGTTACAAGTAATTAAAGCGCAGCAGTAAAATAACAATAGAGAGACTATATACAGGGGGGCTACCGGTGCAGAGTCAATGTGCGGGGGCACCGGTTAGTTGAGGTAATATGTACATGTAGGTAGAGTTGTTAAAGTGACTATGTATAGATGATAACAACAGAGAGTAGCAGCGGTATAAAAGACGGGCGGGAGGGCGGCAATGCAAATAGTCTGGGTAGCCATTTGATTAGATGTTCAGGAGTCTTATGGCTTGGGGGTTGAAGCTGTTTTAGAAGCCTTTTGGACCTAGATTTGGCGCTCCAGTACCTCTTGCCGTGCGGTAGCAGAGAGAAGAATCTATGACTAGTGTAGCTGATGTCGTTGACTATTTTTAGGGACTTCCTCTGACACCGCCTGGTATAGAGGTTCTGGATGGCTGTTCGCACTACCCTCTGTAGTGCCTTGCGGTCGGAGGCCGAGCAGTTGCAACCAGTCAGTGTCACGTCGGTATAAATGATTCGGGAGACAGGCACAGGAATGCGTAATAGTTTTTTTTATTAAGCCCAAATTACGGCATACCATGTAAGTGCACGGGGACAAAGACCAAAAAATCACGTAAAAAACACAGGGATGAACCCCAAACAAATGAGCGAGGAGTACCTTGAATAAATAACACACGTGCACAATGAATAACACACGGGATGAGACCCGTAATCATCTGCGCAATCCACAATGGCACGAAAGCCAATACACGCAGCACAGATACTCACACGCACAAAAGGTCTCTGGATTTCTTTCCACTCTGGTTGCACATTTAACATGCTGATAGAAATTTGGTGAAACAGATTTAAGTTTCATTGCATTAAAGTCCCCGGCTACTAGGAGCACCGTCTCTGGGTGAGCGTTTTCTTGTTTTCTTATGACGGAATACAGCTCATTCAATGCTGTCTTAGTGCCAGACTCAGTCTGTGGTGGTATGTAAACAGCTATGACAAATACAGATGAAAACTCTCTAGGTAGATAGTGTGGTCTACAGCTTATCATGAGATACTCTACCTCAGGCGAGCAATAGCTCGAGACTTCCTTAGATATCGTGCACCAGCTATTGTCTTACCAGACGCCGCTGTTCTATACTGCCGGTACAGGGTAAAACCAGCCAGCTGTATTATGAGTGTCGTCATTCAACCACGACTCCGTGAAGTACAAGATATTACAGTTTTGAATGTCCTGTTGGTAGTTTAATCTTCTGCGTAGGTCATACATTTTATTCTCCTAAGATTACACATTTGCTAGCAGAATGGAAGGAAGTGGAGGTATTCAGACCCTTTGCTATGAGACTCGAAATTGACCCCAGGTGCCTCCTGTTTCCATGGATAATCCTTGAGATTGATTGGAGTCCACCTGTGGTAAATTCAATTGATTGGATATGAGTTGGAAAGACACGCACCTGTCTATATAAGGTCCCACAGTTGACAGTGCATTTCAGAGCAAAAACCATGCCATGAGGTTGAAGGAATTGTCTGTAGAGTGCAGAGACAGGATTGTGTAGAGACACAGATCTGGGGAAGGGTACCAAAACATTTCTGCAGCATTGAAGGTTCCCAAGAACATAGTGAATTTCAACATTCTTAAATGGAAGAAGTTTGGAACCACCAAGACTCTTTCCAGAACTGGCTGCCCGGCCAAACTGGGGATTTGGGGAGAAGGGCCTTTGTCAGGGAGGTGACAATGCTCACTCTTACAGAGCTCCAGAGTGCCTCTGTGCAGATGGGAGAATTCCAGAGGGACAACCATCTCTGCAGCACTCAACCAATCAGGCCTTTATGGTATAGTCGCCAGACCCAATCCACTCCTTAGTAAAAGGCACAACGCACACGTGGTTTTGGGACAAGTCTCTGAATGTCCTTGAGCCAGAGCCCGGACTTTAACTTTTATTTTTAATACATTTGCAAACATTTCTAAAAAACAGTTTTTGATTTGTCATTATGGGGTATTGTGTGTAGATTTGATCAGTTTTAGAACAAAGCTTTAACTTAACACAATGTGGAAAAGTTAAGGGGTCTGAAAACTTTCCGAATGCACTGTAGGCCTATTCTACATGGGAAAGATGTGGAATGTATTGACTCCATTCAGACTTACATGGTCTGTCTCCTTCCAGACTATTCCTGTTATCAGATAACTCAAATATACGTAAGTATCAAAACGGTACTGTGTTGAAACAGAAAAATACCCACAAAACCCACTACCTTTATCTGAGCTGCACAGCCATTTGAAATTGACCCCAAAAAATGTTCATTTCTGTACCTGTAATACCAAAACCAAAATGTCCAGCTTCAGATTGATGTAATTGATTGAGTGTGTGTGTGTAAGACTGTTTGTGTGCGCGCACCAGGCTCTCATCCCACAGTGTGCATGTAATCACTATGCAATTATAATGCAATTATAATAGGAATACATTTAAAAGAAAATAAATTATGTGACTCAGAGTGAGGTTTAACCCCTTGCTGAACCTTGAATAGCAGTTAAGAATGTAATCAATGTGACTGATTGATTACTGGTTATGTCAGCACTGGCCTTGGGAAATTTAAGCTTGATCAGTGGTGTAGTGCAGGGGTTCCCACTTTTTTCAGTCAGGCCACCCTTCCAGCATTGAGGAACACCCCCCCCCCCCACGCTCCACGTCTTTATACCCCTCTTGCTGGCAGAGAGAACATTCTGCAGGTTTTAAAGCTGACTTTCTTGGAATTCTATACATTTTTCCATGTCTAATGTGTAGTCTAATGTGTAGTCTAATGTGTAGTCTAATGTGTAGTCTAATGTGTAGTCTAATGTGTAGTCTAATGTGATCGCTGAGTGACTCACTGGATCTGGACATTTCTGACAAGTTGAAATGGATTTAACTCTTTCCTTTTCAAATCAAAATCAAATCAAATTATATTTGTCACATGCGCCGAATACAACAGGCCTAATTGTATCAGAATAAAATAACAATGACGAGGCTCTATATTTGGGGTACCGGGTCAATGTGCAGGGGTACGTGTTAGTCAAGGTAATTGAAGTATTATGTTCATGTAGGTAGGGATAAAGTGGCTATGCATAGATAATAAAGTAGCAGAAGCATATGTGAAGAGTGTGAAGGAAATGTGTGTGTGTGTGTGTGTGTGTGTGTGTGTGTGTGTGTGTGTGTGTGTGTGTGTGTGTGTGTGTGTGTGTGTGTGTGTGTGTGTGTGTGTGTGTGTGTGTGTGTGTGTGTGTGTGTGTGTGTGTGTGTGTGTGTGTGTGTGTGTGTGTGTGTGTTGTCAATATGCATGTGTGTGCTTGTTTTGTGTGTGAGTGTGTGTTGAAGTGTCAGGGCAGTATGTGTGATTGTGTGGGTAGAGTCCAGTGAGTGTACATCGAGTCAGTGCAACAACAAACCGCCTTGACACCGCCTTGTATAGAAGTCTTGGATGGCAAGAAGCTTGGCCCTGTGATGCACTGGGCCGTACTCACTACCCTTTGCAGCACCTTGCGGTCAGATGCCGAGCAGTTGCCATACCAAGCGGTGATGCAACCAGTTAGGATGCTCTTGATGGTGCAACATTTTAACTTTTTTGAGGATCTGAAGACCCATGCCAAATCTTTTCAGCCTCCTGAGGGGGAACAGGCATTGTCATGCCCTCTTCACATCTGTCTTTGGAGAATGTTTTTCTTGTAGGGGTATTCTCCAGTGTGAGTAAGTAGTTCAGATGGATCAGACGGCTTACAGGCTGGGAGAACATTCAGAGATTAGCAGAGCAATCATACTCTGACTCAAGTAAGTCACCCAGTAAAATTCTAAAAGTATTTGGTTTAAAATATAGGAATCACAAGTAAATGTAATTACTATAATATACTTAAGTATGAAAAGTAAAAGTATAAATAATTTCAAATCCCTTATATTAAGCAAACCAGACGGCACCATTTACTTTTTTTGTTTTTATGGATAGCCAGGGGCACTCTCTAACATTCAGACATTTGTGGTCCTTCTGTAGCTCAGTTGGTAGAGCATGGCGCTTGTAACGCCAGGGTAGTGGGTTCGATCCCCGGGACCACCCATACGTAGAATGTATGCACACATGACTGTAAGTCGCTTTGGATAAAAGCGTCTGCTAAATGGCATATATTATATTATTATATAAAAACGAGGCAATGTGTGTTTAGTGAGTGCGCCAGATCAGAGACAGTAGGGATGACCAGGGATGTTCTGTTGATAAGTGTGTGAATTGGACCATTTTCCTGTCCTGCTAAGCATTCAAAATGAAACGAGTACTTTTGGGTGTCAGGGAAAATGTATGTAGTAAAAAGTACATTTATTTTCTTCAGGTAAAAGTAGTCAAATATATAAATAGTAAAGTACAGATACACAACAAAACTACTTAAGTAGTACTTTAAAGTATTTTTACTTAAGTACTTTACACCACTGTATAATGGTAGATAAGGTCTCAGTATAGTGGAGAGGGTATTGTTGCTGGTTCTGGAGAAAACTGATGGTGTCACGACTTCTGCCGTTGTCGTTGCCTCTCCTTGTTCGGGCGGTGCTCGGCGTTCGACGTCACCGGTCTTCTAGCCATCATTGATCCTTTTTTCATTTTCCATTGGTTTTGTCTTGTCTTCCCACACACCTGTTTTCAATCCCATTCATTACCTGTTGTGTATTTAACCCTCTGTTTCCCCTCATGTCTTTGTCAGAGATTGATTTGTTGTCAGTGTAGTGTGATTGTTTGTATAGGTGCACGGCGGGTCTTCGTACCCATGTTTTGTTTGTACATTTATTGTTATGGAACTTTATTAAAAGACTCCATATTTAAACTCCATTTGACTCTCCTGCGCCTGACTTCCCTGCCACCTATTACACCTGTGCCTGACAGATGGAACTACATTGAGGAGTCAACAGGAGTGGAACTGAGTGAGTGGCACAGCAAGATGAAGTTCACCCCTTTTTACAGTTAACAATGCGAACTGAGGGATAGTTGAAATATGGACCTGAAAATGTAAGCAAAAACATACGCTGGCTAGATTTATGATCAAGCAGTCAAACATGGGGGAACTTCACATGTCAAAACTATTCAATATGTATGAAATAAATGATCCATCAGTTAGCCATAATAAAGATGGATGCCTGACATACAGTCCACATGCCAGACTGTCTTGTTCTTCTTGTTTTACTTTCCACTTAGTCTTAAAACTCTATTTGGATTACATTTTATGCCTCATTAATAGCTCAACTCAATGTGGTGTTTAATGATAGCCGGGTTGTGTTATACCAGTGCTAACAGAAATTGCAGAAATTTCCACCAGTGTTTGAAATGCTTTCTGCATGCTTTGCCGGGTTCTGTAAAGCTGAAAGAAAAGCACATTTGGTGTTACTAAATGAATCAATAAATCATCCTATTTTATGGCACTGTTAGCATGGTACCTCCATGTGGCATCATCAGTATTGTGCATATTGTGTTTGGGAGGTAAGGTGCACAGAGAAAAGCTGTTGGTGCTCGCCAGGAATGAGGTGGGTTTGACTCTACACTGGCCAAGGTACGAGGGTAAGAAGAACTCACTGAAGGTAACACATGGGAACACATGACTGTGTCACAATCCATTTGAAGATCATACTATCTGTTGAGAAGCAACTGCTTGCTAAGTTTACAGTTAGGTTTAAGTTTAGAATAAGGGCTAGGGTTACGTTTAGGGTTAGGATAGGGGTTACGTTTAGGGTCAAGATAGGGGTTACGTTTAGGGTTAGGATAGGGGTTACGTTTAGGGTTAGGATAGGGGTTACGTTTAGGGTCAGGATAGGGGTTACGTTTAGGGTCAGGATAGGGGTTACGTTTAGGGTCAGGATAGGGGTTACGTTTAGGGTCAGGATAGGGGTTATGTTTAGGGTCAGGATAGGGGTTACGTTTAGGGTCAGGATAGGGGTTACGTTTAGGGTCAAGATAGGGGTTACGTTTAGGGTCAAGATAGGGGTTACGTTTAGGGTTAGGATAGGGGTTACGTTTAGGGATAGGATAGGGGTTACGTTTAGGGATAGGATAGGGGTTACGTTTAGGGTTAGGATAGGGGTTACGTTTAGGGTTAGGATAGGGGTTACGTTTAGGGTTAGGATAGGGTTTACGTTTAGGGTCAGGATAGGGGTTACGTTTAGGGTTAGGATAGGGGTTACGTTTAGGGTTAGGATAGGGGTTACGTTTAGGGTTAGGATAGGGGTTACGTTTAGGGTTAGGATAGGGGTTACGTTTAGGGTCAGGATAGGGGTTACGTTTAGGGTCAAGATAGGGGTTACGTTTAGGGTCAAGATAGGGGTTACGTTTAGGGTCAAGATAGGGGTTACGTTTAGGGTTAGGATAGGGGTTACGTTTAGGGATAGGATAGGGGTTACGTTTAGGGATAGGATAGGGGTTACGTTTAGGGTTAGGATAGGGGTTACGTTTAGGGTTAGGATAGGGGTTACGTTTAGGGTTAGGATAGGGGTTACGTTTTTTTTCTCACCTTTATTTAACCAGGTAGGCCAGTTGAGAATAAGTTCTCATTTACAACTGCGACCTGGCCAAGATAAAGCAAAGCAGTTCGACACATACAACAACACAGAGTTACACATGGAATAAACAAAACATACAGTCAATAATACAGTAGAAAAAGACTGCATACAGTGTGTGCAAATGAGGTAAGATAAGGGAGGTATAAGGCAATAAATAGGCCATGGGGGCGAAGTAATTACAATATAGCAAATAAACACTGGAATGGTAGATGTGCAGAAGATGAATGTGCAAGTAGAGATAATGGGGTGCAAAGGCAAAATAAATAAATACAGTATGGGGATGAGGTAGTTGGATGGGTTATTTACAGATGGTGCTTAAAGCTAGTGAGGGAGATATGAGTCTCCAACTTCAGTGATTCTTGCAGCAGAAAACTAGAAGGAAAGGCAGCCAAAGGAAGAATTGGCTTTGGGGGTGACCAGTGAGATATACCTGCTGGAGCGTGTGCTACGAGTGGGTGCTTCTATGGTGACCAGTGAGCTGAGATTGTCAAGTTCTTTCAAAATCGAACCCAGAAGCAGACCAGGACAAGGAGAGTAGGAAGAAGGTGAGTATTTATTTACAAGTGAATGTGAATGGGTAGATATATCCAGGTGGCGTAGCGGGCAGCGGTGGTGAGTTGATGGGAGTAAATAGGTGGATCCAATGGGGTAGCGGAATCCTCCGACGACCAGGCGGGAATGGGGTAAATGATCCGGGTGAGTAACTGAAGACAGAACAAACGGAGGTAAGTTTAAGGCAAGCAATACGTAAAAAACAACAAAACAAATTCTATCCAACTTGAGGCTGATACTATGGCACAACATACTGTTCATGGCTAACGATCCGGCAGGGAATGGATGTCAGGTCAGAGCTTTTGAAGGGGAGTGGTGATGATCAGGACAGGTGTGCAGATTACTGATGGGATACAGGTGCGGGTGAACATCGATCTCCCAACAAGCTAATTCGCCCGGCAACCAGACAGGGTGCATTCCAGGACACCGGAAACACACTCCAGGACAGAAACACAGGCAAACACAGACTCAGGAAGCGGGATTCGTGACAGAGATAAGGCAGGACTTTACCTAGCAGAGACTTGTAGATGACCAGGAGCCAGTGGGTTTGTGATAGATTGCATCCAATTTGTTGAGTAGAGTGTTGGAGGCTATTTTGTAAATGACAACGCCGAAGTCGAGGATCGGTAGGATGGTCAGTTTTACGAGGGTATGTTTGGCAGCATGAGTGAAGGATGCTTTGTTGTGAAATAGGAAGCCGATTCTAGATTTAATTTTGGATTGGAGATGCTTGATGTGAGTCTGGAAGGAGAGTTGACAGTCTAACCAGACACCTAGGTACAGTATTTGTAGTTGTCTACAAGTCAGAACCGTCCAGAGTAGTGATGCTGGACGGGCGGGCAGGTGCGGGCAGCGATTGGTTGAATAGCATGCATTTAGTTTTACTAGAATTTAAGAGCAGTTGAAGGCCACGGAAGGAGAGCGGTATGGCATTGACGCTCGTCTGGAGGTTAGTTAACACAGTGTCCACAGATGGGCCAGAGGCATACAGAATGGTGTCGTCTGCGTAGAGGTGCATCAGAGAATCACCAGCAGCAAGAGCGACATCATTGATGTATACAGAGAAGAGAGTCGGCCCGAGAATTGAACCCTGTGGCACCCCCATAGAGACTGCCAGTGGTCTGGACAATAGGCCCTCCGATTTGACACACTGAACTCTATCAGAGAAGTAGGCGTGGAAATCATTTGAGAAACCAAGGCTGTTGAGTCTGCCGATTAGAATGTGGTAATTGACAGAGTCAAAGGCCTTGGCCAGGTCATTGAATACGACTGCACAGCAATGTCTCTTATCGATGGTGGTTATGATATCGTTTAGGACCTTGAGCATGGCTGAGGTGCACCCATGACCAGCTCTGAAACCAGATTGCATAGTGGAGAATGTACGGTGGGATTCGAAATGGTCGGTAATCTGTTTGTTAACATGGCTTTCGAGCTATCTGGATTTGGGTGAAGGAGAAATGGGGGAGGCTTGGGTGAGTTGCTGTGGGGATGCAGGGCTGTTGATCGGGGTAGGAGTAGCCAGGTGGAAAGCATTGCCAGCCGTAGAAAAATGCTTATTGAAATTTCCAATTATAATGTATTTATCGGTGGTGACAGTGTTTCCTAGCCTCAGTGCAGTGGGCAGCTGGGAGGAGGTGCTCTTATTCTCCATGGACTTTACAGTGTCCCAGAACCTTTTTGAGTTTGTGCTACAGGATGAGAATTTCTGCTTGAAAAAGCTAGCCTTAGCTTTCCTATCTGCCTGTGTATATTGGTTCCTAACTCAGAAGATAGATGGGGGGTAATCAATTCACATATGGTGTCGAGGGCACAGCTGGGGCAGAGGGTGGTCTATAGCAGGCGGCAACGGTGAGAGACTTGTTTCTGGAAAGGTGGATTTTTAGAAGAAGTAGAAGCTCGAATTGTTTGGGTACAGACCTGGATAGTAATACAGAACTCTGCACTTCAGGTTAGGGTTAGAGATAGGGTTAGGGTCAGTAGATAGTTCGTTGAAATGTTACTGATAGTCTGTAAATAGTCTATAGAGCATCTACAGATGAATTATTCAAATAAAACAGTTAAAAAAAAAATTGTAAGCTTTTGTAATAATCTGTTGTAATTCCAGACTGTGGAAGGACCTGCTCCTTTTCACGACGGATGTCATCTTCATTTATCTTACACCCACCATACAAGTGTCTTCTTTGATCAAGTCTGAAGCCACCAGCCTCTACTGAAAACAGACAGCCAGGGATAGTTCACTATCTTGAATGGGAGCAACAGGTTTTCGTAGCCCAGAGTGCAGCAGACGAGAGCTTGTTAGCATATGGTGGCCTGGATGGTCCACAGTTTGAGGAGGCTCCAGCCAGTCAGCGCAGTTTAGCTGAGGGCTATCTGACACAGTGGCCTCAGAGCCAACAGATCTCTGCCTGCTAGACGTGATGCTGTCTGACAGCCGAGTCCGGGAGTAGGGATGGAACACATGCCACCGCCGACACGGCGGGATTGTTTGTCACAAGAAGACAGCACATTTAATCACAATGACTGATTATAGATTGCATGTATACAGGGATCCAGTACATTCTGAGAAATAAAGGTTTAGATTTGTTCTCTAAGAGTTACAACAACTGGGGTGCAGACTTAGGATAACTATAGTTTAAAACAAGCTTTGTGGAAAGTAAAAAAATGTTGAGGCGGAACAAATAGTTACTATGGAGGTGAGTACAACTACACTGAACAAGAATATAAACGCAACATGGAACAATTTAAGATTTGACTGAGTTACAGTTCATATAAGGAAATCAGTCAATTGAAATAAATAAATTAAGCCCTAATCTATGGATTTCACATGACTGGGAATACAGATATGTGTACTGTTGGTCACAGATACCTTAAAAAAGGGTAGGGACATGGATCAGAAAACCAGTCAGTATCTGGTGGGACCACCATTTGTCTCATGCAGCACAACACATCTCATTCGCATCTGCCTTGAATTGATCAGGCCGTTGATTGTGACCTGTGGAATGTTGTCTGAAGTTGCTGGATATTGGCGTGAACTGGAACACGCTGTCGTACACGTCGATTCCAGGGCATCCCAAACTTGCTCAATGGGTGACATGTCTGCCAATGCCACACCTGTCAGTTGGGTGGATTATCTTGGCAATGGAGAAACAAATTTGTGTAAAAAAAAATGTTTGTGCATATTGTACATTTCTGGCATCTTTTATTACAGCTTATGAAACATTTGACAGACACTTTACATGTTGCATTTATATTTTTGTTGAGTATATGTACCTGTAACTAATGGTACCACCCCGGCAGACCTGGGCAGAAAATAGTTGTATTTTATTGTTTATTTCAATACTTGAGGAAGTCGAATACAGAGAATCAACTAAAGGTAACTATTGACAATAACAATGGTATTAAGAACCATTTTAAAAAATTGAAACTAATTCAAATAGACAGAACACACATTGGATCATTTTTTTACCCATCCATTTGGGTCACTTAATTGGGTTATTGAGCTATGATCCACAGGGTCAGATCCAAAGACTGGAGGCATGGCTTAGAAGGGTAGTAGTGGCTTTCAGATAGTTATTTTTGGCAGCTGTGAGACCAAGTGTCATTCTGGTTCATCTGTTCTGTTGTATTGTCAACACATGTTAAACACTGGCGCTTGTGTAGCTTAATGAGTTCTAATGAGTTGCCCTTGTATATCCCAATGTTGGGATCGTTACCACATTGTTATAATATTTAAATAATGTATTACATTAAAATAGATTTTTATATAAAAATGTTTTTGTTTAAATATGTCATGTGCAAAAATATTGAAGAAAAATGGACATTTGCACTATAGAAACTTAAAGGGGAAATTTCACAGCTGCTCCATTTCACTATACTGTATATGCACGAAATAACAACGTTTGGGTCTCTGGACACTGTAGAGCTTCAATTAACTTTCTTGAACCTACTGTACTTTCTCAACTACACTCCATTGAGATACCACTGCAAAGTTCCTCCAGCAGAGATTTGTTAGTGCTAAAAAACGCATTTACTCTGAGGTCTCTAAATTAGTCTGAGAACACTGCATACATTGTACCTCTCTTGAAGCTGTTTGGGAGGAAATAGCCTCATGTAGCTTTGTACAAGTTTACGTTTTTCTGTCTTATGTCTGAAGGGCCCATGCGCCCTTTTCCTCCAAACCGTTTTCTTTAATGTGGAAGAAGTACATGCTAAGCACAGCGACAGGTGTGTGCACTTTCAATTTACTCCAGTTTCACTTCCTCTATTTCTGTTTTAGGGCTAAAGGGATTTTGGATTTGTGTTGTGAAAATGGTATGGAACTTGGTTACTTTTTAACTGAAGTTTTGGTCTGAGTTACACAATTCCCACAAGTGTTATTTGATGTGAATAAAAGACAAAGAACTATTCTTAAGGTAAAGCTCATGTCTTATTTACAATGTATCTTAAGATCTTGTTCCTCCTGCCCTAATATTTATTTGACATTTTATTCTTCCTAATAATAGATGGAACTTTGTCACTGTGTATTAGACACCTACTAAACAAAGCCCAATGTTTTCTCAGCACAGTATCGTATATTGTCTGTAATTGAGAGCTCTTCCTTGCTTCCCTTGTGTAACGATGAAGACGATCCGGTAACATCTTTTCTTATCTCATTGTCATTCTTCACACACATGAAAGGCAGTCAAACAGGGGGGGAAGAAAGAATGAATTCCGTTGTGTTTTTCTGGACAGACTCCACTCCTGTGAATTTTTGTAGGCTTCTTATGGAATGCATCAACAGGAGCCTACTGATGGGGTGAGGAAACAGCGACAATGATGAAATACCAGTGAAACACTCAGCCCCCAAACCGCCATCTTCACCCCCTTTCACTTACATCACTCATTCAATACATCATTGCAAATTCCGTAATTTGGGGCATTTTCCTATTCAAGTTGATGCAAATTGATAATATATTTTATCTAGCTAAATTCAGAGAAGAGATACTAAAATAGCCTTGAAGCTGAGACCTTGGTTATTGATAATATTAATCTGCTGTGGAGTTCATTCCCTTGAGCTAAATTTTCTTCATACATGCACGTATTAAGAGAATGTAATATTTATGTAAATGCTCAATACATGACTTGATGCTACATGTGGTTCAATTAATATAGTGCGTAGTTGTGTGGTACTGTTCATCTGATGCGTAACACTTTCTTTAGATGAGATTATAGCAATACCTTAATTAGTAAAATATCCCTGAAGCTAAATCTGCAGGTATAACAGAGAGTCTCATAGCAACTAGTCACATATTAAGTGTAATTCTTTGACGGTGCTGTTTAATTGAAGTCTAATCCAATCTAGTTTCTTTCAGTTTAATTAATGATGTATGAGGGGATATCATTATGATGGAATGTGCCTCATTGATTAAACCTTCCGACGAAATGAAGTCTGCCACTTCTGTTTTACTCATGATACGGTGGTGAAATGTCAACCCCTGGGGGTATGAAAACTCCAGCCATGATTTCCATCATTTGATTTTCTAATTAAACGTAGGAACATATTGAGCTTATTTGAACTCCTATAAAGGCAGACTGTTGAAACGCTGCTGCTCTTTAAGGCTCGGCAGGATGCTAAAAGAAAGCCTTGAACACTCTTGATCTCCCAGGAACACAAAGATGGAAACATACATCCCTAAACTATCAAGATGGTAGAATTCAGCCTTAATTAGACATTTTACAACTAATGTTTGCAGTCAGCCCTCTTCTCATATTTCTATCCTCAAATGGCCTTTTTAGGAACAATGTTTTGTTGTTGTTTTTTTGTTGTGCTTTTCTGTACATTTTCACAGATCTTGTGGAAAATGTTGGAAAGCAGTTGCGCTTCATTCAGCTGTTGGAAAACCACCACATCTCATTTGAAGTATTTGACAAAGATGTGTCGACGTATAAGAGGAGGTGTTTTGAGAGAAGAAACCCAGTGGATTTGTCCGAGTTAAAAGCACTCTGTGCCTGAGAAAGAGGCTTGAGTCAAACTGGAATGAACCCATGTGCTAGCTGAGTAATGATTAATAATCCACAGCCCCAACACCTGCTCCCCTGGAATGGATTGCCTTGCCTTGGGATGCGAGAAGTCATTTATATCACTTATGTTCCCCCAAACATTAGGCCTTCCACCACCACCAGTGCAATTCTTTAGTGCTACAGAAATCTTGCTTTTAACTTTGATTTCACATAGAAAATAATTCATTTTATGATAGCAGGAACAAAAATGCACATTTACTGAATGAGAGGTATTGAAGACATGCTACAAACACTCATTTTTCCATATTGTTTCCTGGTTGAGATGTGATCTCAGCCATTGAAGCAGCACATGCATTTTGGTTGCACGACTGTTTTGATCTTTATCATATTCTGTTTGTTGCTGAGGCATACTGTAGCATGCGAGCAACATACTAAGGAGTGTTGTCAAAGACTCATATTGGGCAGGGTTTCTCTGACTAATGCCTGGTTTCTGTGAGTCAGTCCTGGAGGGCATGTCTGTCTGTCTGTCAAAACAGATCTACCCCCTCTCTGCCCTCTTAAACAGCACTCCTAAGTTTTTGCCCAAGCCTCAACACTCACTGAGCAAAGCACAGATGGGTTTCAAATCCTTTCTTGGCAAAGAAGACTATACTTAGATATCCAGAGTGCAGTTTATTATTGATCGTGGCTACCCTTTTGTAAAAAACACATGATTTCACATGTGGAAAAATCACATAACGTTTTGCACATGTGATCTCATGTTCAACCATGTGTTTTTGGAACACTTCACATGTCATGATCTGGATTTTCACATGTGAAAATGTGTTTTTGTTCATATCACATAACCTTTCAAGTGTGGATAAAAATGCTCACGTGATTTCATAGGGGGATGCCCTGCAAACAAAAATGTATCTTCAAAACACAGACAGTGCTTTTAACTTAAATATCTGGCACACTCTGACATACATTGCTTGTTTATACAGTAGTTATTATTTCAACATGGCATTACCTTGAGATTTGAACTCACAGCATATTGGTTCACTGCATTCGAATATTGATGCTACACTCCCATTCTGTATCAATAACCGATTTCACTTGAATTATTACCCTTTGGACTTCACCGTAGAACTCAGCTTTGTTACAAATATACTGAAGAAAAACAACTATATTTATCACAGTGATTCAGGAGTAACATTAAAACAGAATAACATGCCCCACGATCATTAGACTACTATACAGAAACCCCTTAAATTGCTGAAATAAGTCAATTCAAATGTCAGAATGACTGATAATTAAAATAGCAGTGAAGATGGCACTCCTTTACTAAGTGCAAAAGAGTATAGGTAAGGAATGGGATTTTTGTGGCCGAGCAGAAAGGTCAGTGCACCTCAAATACTAGAGGTTGTGAGTTCAAATCCCAGCTGAACAGTGATAACACATGCAATTGCTAAAGTGATAACATGTGAAGTTTCAAAAACACATATTTTCAAAGTGATGTGATGTGTTCCAGAAACACATTTTTAAAAGTGAAATGTCATGTGAAGTGTTCCAAAAACACTATCACATGAAATCATGGGATTTTCCATATGTGAAATGATGTGGTTCAACATGTGATAACATGACTCTTCACTGTTAGCCATTGCTGTTAATTTTGCAGTACATTTTTGTCCTTTTACGGTACATTCCTACATGAAGTGTTTTGCTATATATTTACTGTGAATCGCAATGCACTTCGGTACTTTTTGGACCATCCTGCAAATGGATTTGGCACGCCTCACTTGAATTTTTTTTTAAATAATAGGATACAAGTTCACATGCACTTATAGCACAAAGTCTATTTTTCATCTGCAATTTTATAAAAAGTTACCGGCTACCAAGATTCAGTGAAAATAGTGGAAACAACTTTTAATATATTTCTACAGCTGAACTGTATTTTTACTGTAAATATACTGCACATCCATTAACTGTAATCAGGAAGTTCACAGAAATTCTTATTCCAATTTAAGTAACATTTGGAATTGGGTTCTAAATTGACTGGAACTGACCTCAACATTGGTTAGCACACTTAGGATGCACCCACATCTAGGGTTTGAAGTCACAAGCTCTTGAATGCTAGCATTCACGACCAGGTCTGTGGCCATGACAGTGATCGGCCACAGATTTATTGACAATAATACATTTCTGCACATTGCTAAAAGTTGCCCGGAATCAAGTCAATAATCATGCAGTTAACTGACAACACCAACTAAAAGGTAGCTATGCTCAGGTAAACACACAACTGCCAACACCCGCATAGCTGGTGCAGATCTATTAGAATCTAGCCCTAAGTTTCTATGAATGGCCTTGGGATCTTGAACTTGCCACCTTTAAGTTTGTAGTACAATAATGTCTTAGCAGTACCACCAGATGGTTATTTGTTACCAAGACCATATATCCACACACTCTCAATAATAAAAGTACGCTTACTTAGTGTTGTTCCCTGGTGTACAAAAAGGTCAAAGGTACACATAAGGAACCTTCAGAGTTACACATAGGATCTCACATGGTACTGGTCGGTACCTTTTAGGTTACATGTGCTGATAATCTAGTATAATGGTACATTTTTCTACTCAAAATATTCAATATAATGCTGCGGACGTAACCATGTGGGAGGTGAGAATTTACAAGTTGTGGAGTCATAAATACCAGTTGAGAAACGTCAGTTGACTAAATGGCCAACAAGCTGCATCAACCAAAAACTAAAAGTACAGCTATCATGAATTCAAAAATCATATTGATAGATTGCTTTTCATGAATAATGTTTTGTTGTTACATTTAACTGCTGAATATGCGGTTATCGAGGTCATTTCCTTAGTAGGTGAAGTCAGAGGTCAGCATGTGGGAGAGCTCAGGGATGATAGATGCATTTCCCACTGGCAATTACCAGTTGGAGGGCCGTTCAAGTGGATTTTATGTGGTAAATTTACACTTCCCACTTGGTTAGTAATGCAGGATTAGGTACAATCATTACTGCACTTTGAAATGTAGGTGAGTGGCAATGTGCTGGCAGGGGCTCATTAGCATATTGTGGAAACATTGTACCAATTTAAGTGGTTTTATTGTTATTTTGATAAAGGTTGAGCACCTCTTTTGACACAGTTCTACAATTTCTGTACGAACTTGTGAAAATCAAGAGCTGTGCTTCTTCCAAAAGCTTAACAGCAGCTGGTTCAGAGGAAGTTAATATTGAATCTTCAATAACTTGCTATTAACTACTTGTAAATTGGCTAATGTAAAATTCCCTGTAGCTAATCTGTCACATTCACAGTGATCTGACACTATAGTAGGTAAGTATTACAATAGCATGGTGACTAGCAATGAATGAAATAGAGTATCACTCTTATATCTGCCCTTGACAAGGCTGCAGAACTGACACTACATTAGCACAATGTTTTCACCTTAAAACAACAGGCAAGTTTAACTGAGATGACATTCACTATCATGGGAGACCAAAATGAGTAGCTTAAAGCCACACCTCAAAAAAACAAACACCGGCAGTCTTCTGATAGGATGCCGTTGCTACGGTATGCAGCCAATCAGCAAGTGATGTGAATGTTATCAACAGAAACATCAGTGGAGGCACAATAGGTTACTGGTATTGTTTTCCAGTGATGTTATTGACTTTCACAATAACTTACTGACAAGTAGTTTCCAGTTAAGAAATGAAAATGTCCTCTAACGGTTGGCAGAAATACACATATATTTAACCACGCCCCAAATATGCGAATGAGCCTCAACCAGTACATTGCCCCCACAGCTCTTGATATTTTAAAGCACAGGGATGATCGTACCTTATATTCAAAATGTTGGGTGGAGAAATCTCACAGACCGACAAGGTACCGAACTGTACAATATGAGTTTATATGTGTATCTGTGAAGTGCACCTTTGACCTTTTTGTACCCAAGGGAAGAACACTGTACCCTAATCATACCATTATTTTTGAGTATTTTACTGTTTTTTTCTGATTGCATAGGCACTATCTTTGAAACTAGGCAATATTTTGCAAACTCTACACACTAACCACAAAATCATACACCATCATTTGAGTAAGCACATGAAGCACCAACTATGCACTGATGGTATAAATGGAAAACACTTGTGGCGTTTTCTTTTTCTGTGTGCAGGACATAGCAGTTTGCAAGAACGTTTTGTCATACATGTAGTAAACACACACACAGGTATCCAAATGTGTAAAGTATGGATGTGTTTTCCCAACATAACACACTATCAATACAAAAAGTTGAACAAGGTTGTTTTTTCCTCAATATGTTCTAACACTCCTCAAACAACAAAAGTGCAGAAGAAGAAAAAAAAGTTTTGTGCTCGAAAAAAAAAAAAGAGAACAGAAAAGAATGTACCTTCTTTGTGGGTCATAAGACTTCATCCACATCACATTGTTGTCTTGAGCTGGGCAGCATGGAAGGTAGTCCCGGGACGTTGATGAAGGCACGGTGGCCAATTGTGTTTCTGCCACCACCCCTTGTTTCTGCAAGGTTGAAACCTGCCTCGTCCAAATACAGTACGGTTGAAGTGGAAGTTTACATACACTTAGGTTGGAGTCATTAAGCGTCATTTTTCAGCCACTCCACACATTTCTTGTTAACAAACTATAGTTTTGGCGAGTCGGTTAGGGCATCTACTTTGTGCATGACACAAGTCATTTTTCCAACAATTGTTTATTATTTCATATATAATTCACCATATCACAATTCCAGTGGGTCAGAAGTTTACATACACTAAGTTGACTGTGTCTTAAAACAGCTTGGAAAATTCCAGAAAATGATGTCATGGCTTTTGAAGCTTCTGATAGGCAATTGGAGGTGTACCTGTGGATGTATTTCAAGGCCTACCTTCACACTCATTGCCTCTTTGTTTGACATCTTGGGAAAATCAAAAGAAATCAGCCAAGACCTTTTGTAGACCTCCACACATCTGGTTCATCCTTGGGAGCAATTTCCAAACACCTGAAGGTACATAGTTCATCTGTACAAACAATATCACGCAAGTATAAACACCATGGGACCACGTAGCCATCATACCGCTCAGGAAGGAGACGCATTCTGTCTCCTAGAGATGAACGTACTTTGGTGTGAAAAGTGTGAAGATGCTGGAGGAAACAGGTACAAAAGTATCTATATCCACAGTAAAATGAGTCCTATATCGACGTAACCTGAAAGGCCGCTCAGCAAGGAAGAAGCCACTACTCCAAAGCCACCATAAAAAAATCCAGACTACGGTTTGCAACTGCACATGGGGACAAAGATCGTACTTTTTTGAGAAATGTCCTCTGGTCTGATGAAACAAAAATAGAACCGTTTGGCCATATTGACCATCATTATGTTTAGAGGAAAAAGGGGGATGCTTGCAAGCCGAAGAACACCATCCCAACCTTGAAGCATGGCGGAGTTGGTCAGTCGGGATTTCTCCCAAAGGATTAGCCCTCTAACTCCCTGAACCTGTAACTTTGCATTGAGATCGCCATGATGAAGGGGGAGTATAAGCCGATTTGCAAAAATGGTTTTAACAGTGTGTTGTTATTCTCTTTGACATGTGTCTCAGAAATCTGTATTAATAATATTGGTAGTAGCTAGCTAGCTTATTGATTAACTAGCTAGCTAACTAGTAACATTTCACAGCCTGTCAGTTTTACACGTAGCGAGCTAGATAATTAACTCAACTGCAATTATTGTAAACCATTATCTAGCCACCTATGTAGCTATGTATGTCAGTAAAACAAGAAGGATCGTGGCATGTGTCAAAAACAATACATGCGGACTACACTCATTTAAAAGGTGCTAAGTAGAACCATACAGGGTTCTTTGATTTGTCACCATAGGGGAATGCTTTTTGGTGCTGGGTAGAGCCCTTGTTATCCAGAAAGATTACTTCTGATCAAAACGGTTCTTGGTAGAACCCTATCTCTCTGCAAAGAATCCTTTTGGAACCCTTTTTTCTAAGTGTAGCTTTCTCACGTTAACTCCATCCCATTAGCTAGCTAGCTACAGTCTACAGATGTAACTTGGAGGTGTAGCCTATTGAAGGAATAAAGTCGATATTTAACAGGGTTGTCACTTAGCTAGCTAGCTACCTTGACACATTTTCACAAGATCACCATCTTTGAGATAGTTTGGCTGCAAAATTAGGACTCAACAATCACAGGCATCTAAGTAAACAGCTGGCTAACATCAGTAAAATAAGGAGGAGCATGATGTTGTCGTGATGAAAAAAATTGAGGTAGCAATTGTTAGTGAGATGAGACGTGGTGCCATGATATAATTCACTTATATTTATTATCAGCGCTATTGTTGTCATTTACAGACATGACTCATGAAATAGGCAAACTGATACATGAATCCTAAATACAGGTATCATTTTATTTTGTTCATCTCTGCAGGTGTGTCATCTGATTTCTTAGAGCCTGGTAGAGATAGATTCCGCCATTCTACAAGGCAGGACATTTATCTGCATCCAAGTCGAGGCTTGCTAACAGCAGGAACATGGAGCACTCCCATGGAGCACTCCGTGGCAGCAAGTCATGATATTATTGTTTCCTGTATATTGCATGATACTATTACAAAAGCATCGAGGGTACTATTACACCACTCATATGAGTGGAGAAGCCCTATTCACCATACACATGTCTACTCCTGTAGTAACTCCCTGTCAGAGAGACTGCGATTTAGAGGGTTAGGCAAGAGGCCCTGGACCAGTGGGAGGTCAGGGGTGAGGGCTCTATTTCAAGCACACTCACTACCTCTGTCTCTCTTCAGGTGCCACAGAGACTAGGCTCCACTCATCATAGCATACTTGATGCACTCTGTAAATCTCCTTCACTATGGCATTCTGCCTGTGTGATCACATAGCATATTATCCAGGGCCACCGGTTGGATTGGTTGTAATGTACGCACTCAAACTCATGCTTTCGCCTCCCTGTAAAAGTCTCCCAGACTTTTATGAAAACGAACATGTGTCCATTCCCCTATGCCAAGTTGAGCCTTGTCAGCAAACACCCCCGAGGAACGATGCGACTAACTAACTACTTCAATGGACACATTTTGGGAATGACCAAATTCAATAAAGTTGTGTATAAATTACTCATTTTAATTTTCAAATGTTAGATTACAAAACACAAACTTTTTTCACAGCATGTTTGACACGTTGTTCTTCAGTTTTTTACTTTTGTGGTAACTTCAATATCATGACAGTGCTTAGAGCTTATGATTCAAAAGATCTCCAATCAGAGCAAGTCTCATGTCCATGTCAACTAAAATATACGGTATATCCCAGTCAAGACTGAAGAATTGGTCAAATGGACAAAGTGAATATAAGTCAGTGCTTTTGCCTGTGGTACTTTGTATGAATTTGAATGGTTACATACAATACATGTTGACAGAATGGCTGTGAGAGAGAGACTGTGGCTGTGCTCCCAGGTTAGGCCCTTGCTTCCGGTACCACTGAAGTCCCCAGTAATCATTCAGGCAGCTTGAAGATGTGTCACCATTCAAGCCCATGTCACAGTATGCGGTGGCCTGATAGGGAGATGAAAATAAATGCATTATGTACCTTTCATCGCCAAAGACGTGTTAGCGTTTGTTGCACATGTGGCTGAACAATTCAACGTATTTGTTTGTGTCATTGATATATGGAAATTAACTTATATACTATACAGTTCATAAGCGTTGACTGTAATTAACCTAGGGTCCAGGGACAGATTAATGCAGGGGCTTACCGGGGCTGAAGCCCCTGGGCCCAGGCCCATGGAGGGCACAAGAGGCAGACATTTTTTTCTTTGCAAATAAAATGTTTAAAGAAATAGGAAATATATGCATATACGCTATATTTACCTGTATATTAGTATTTTTTATGGCAACCTTCAACCACAGGAGGACTCAGGAGCTTGTTCTCAATTAGTGTAGACAGCCTTCTGCTGTCACTCTGCTAATCAGATGGGTGAGGAGATGTTGGGGGCCCTGCCTTGATTGGGTAATTGATTATTAATACAAAAGTAAAGTAAAATGCATAATAAATAAATGGAACTGGTCAATTGTGTGAGTCTTGTGTCATTCATAATCAAATCATAAAGCTCTTACCAAATATGGCATATAACATTAATGTGGTGTAAAGTGGTTCCTTGCTAGCTAGCCTACCTACTGAAAATGGTGAGAAAAAGAAGGAGTAGCCTGAGTGGGAGAGGCCTGAGTGGGGCCTAGAAAATAGAACGATAGAAAATACAGTTGACAATTGCTTACACATGATTTCTGAACTATGACTCTACACACCCCAAAACACACACACAAAACGTCACACATCTCTTGCAAAACACTTAATTCAAAACTATTTCAACTCCTCAAAATTGTGTTTTTGCATCAAAACTCTACACAAACCATCAAATGATTAGCTCTTATACATGCCAATTACACAAGGATGTGACAAATGTAAAACACTACTATCTTGTGTCTTTTGCATGTTCAGTGTGCAGTGGAGTCCATGGCAGTGTGTCTTAGCACTTACGCATACATGCACAAATATACAGTATGTATGCATATTCAGTATATATTTAGAAATGCAGGGATGTAAAATATAAAATGTACTTCTTTCTCAAAACATTGTATTTTCATCCAGATTTCGGGACGAACAGTAACAGACAAAACATACAGAAAATGATAAACAAATAGGCTTGTTATTATATATTTTTTAATTAGGGTGTATCCTGTCTCCTATTTGGGTCACAAGCGATGTTCTCTCTGGTTAAACATAGCGTCTGGAGTGGCGTATCCAGCCCTGGCATGCCCCCTCGTCTACGTCACCACAGGCCTCCTCCATCGCCTGGAGAAGGGGTATGCATTGGTGGGGTTGGCGATCGTATACCTTCCAACGCCACATCGAAAATAACTCTTCTATTGGGTTTAGAAATGGAGAATATGGTGGCAGGTTGAACATCGAAACGTGAGGATGGTCAATGAACCAATTGCGAACCAGAGCAACCCGGTGGAAACTAAGATTGTCCCAGATGACAACAAACCTGGAAGGCTCTGGCCCATTCCTCTTCTGGCCCTTCCTCTGGCCCTTCCTCTGGCCCATTCTTCTGGCCCTTCCTCTGGCCCTTCCTCTGGCCCTTCTTCTGGCCCATTCTTCTGGCCCTTCCTCTGGCCCTTCCTCTGGCCCTTCCTCTGGCCCTAAGTCGCTCTGGATAAGAGCGTCTGCTAAATGACTTAAATGTAAATGTAATGTAAATGCCCTTCCTCTGGCCCTTCCTCTGGCCCATTCTTCTGGCCCTTCCTCTGGCCCTTCCTCTGGCCCTTCCTCTGGCCCTTGAGAATGAGTGTCAAGGAAGGTGATAATGTGGGCAGTATTGTAAGGACCGAGAGTGGCATGATGACGGACACCGTTCTGACTAATGGCTGCACACATTGTGATGTTGCCACCACACTGTCCAGGGACATTAACGCGGTGTCCTATGAGGTTTCTTCCCCTGCGTCTTGTTTTGGCTAGGTTAAAGACGACCTCATCAACGTAGATGAAATCATGATGCTCTGCAGCAGCAGCTAGTTCCACAACTCTCTGACACAGACAAGAAAAAACGTTCTTGTATGACAGTATGAATAGACAGAGCCGTCAAAGTGTAGCGCAATACACTGGAATACAGTACCAATGACAGGATAGTATAGCTTACTTGTACGTAAGCACAGTTGTTTCGCAGTCAAAATTTTGCTCAAATGGTACTCTGTAGAGCTGCTTCATACAAATCTGATGGCGTTTCAGGAGACAGCCAAGTGCGGCAAAACTCACCCTATTTATGTTTCTGAATGCTGTGGTGTCAGTGATGATGTGGTGTTGCAGTTATCGTAAACGTGTGCTGTTGTATGAAATGACCATATTCACTGTGTTGTTCCTGCTCTGCTGCCAACAGTCGGTTTCTTCCTCCATTGAAGGGTCGTCTAGCAATTCTACAAAAACATGATGTGAATGGTAAGTGCAATAATTATTTCAGTATGAAATGAAATGTTACTGTAGTGCTGTAAGTGCTGCAGTGTGGTAAGTACAGTAACATGGTATAGAGGGTAGGTTTGCTTACCTGTTCTCATTTCGAAATGTCCAGATGACACTTGCTGCAGTATAGCGGCTCAAGTTAGCCTGGATCCTCTGTCCAGCCTCCCTGAAACTCAAACAATGGTAAACCAAAGTGGCCCTGATCTCATCTGTGATTGTTCTCCTTCCTCCTCTTCTTGTCCCCCTCCTCGTTTTCATCCCTGTCCTCCTCCTCCGTCTCCTAGTAGTCCTCCTCGTCCCCCTCTTACTCTCACTCCTCTTCCTCTAGCGCTCTCTCCAAAATGGGCCTCCATTGTTGTCCAAACCAAGAAAGCCAACCTGGAGCCTATTTATAGTGCTCAAGCTCTGATTTCTAAGTGAAGAAATTAGCTATGTGTTTTCACACGTGAGCACTGGGTGTAGGTAATGTAGGCACTGGGTGTAGTTAATGTATGCACTGGGTGTAGGTAATGGGTAAATGAGTGTGGCATTTGGAACAGCAGTGTTTTCCAAACAAAAACACAAAACGTGTTAGTCTTGAATGATGTGTCTAATGTAGAGAACTGTGTTTAGTGTTTTGCAGAAAGTGTGCTTTACAATTGCAAACTGAGTGTAAAGCAGATAATGTCCTTGACGTTTTGCAGACTTGGTCTGAGGATTAGGTACATGAGATAATGGTTTCACTGAGTGTGCCTCAAGTACCACTTTTAGTGTGTAAGCGATTGTAAAAAACTGTAAACAGGAACAAGAACTTAAACAAATAATACCCAAACTGATTATTATTACTGGTTATTTTTCTGCGCAACACAAAGACACAAAGGACAATGACAAACAGAGGCCTGCAATCGAGAGATCAACCCACTGGCAGACTGGGTGCCTTGCGCTGCACATACTCTGCATTTGGTTGGGTTAAATAGTGTGAACTGCTGCCTTTATACAGATTCGTTTTCTCACTTTTGCTCCAAGTCCACTTGGTGATGGCAGATTGTTATACAGTATCAGGTTTACAACCAAGTCTAAACAGTCTAATTGAAAACCCTGTGCAATCGTAAATACAGTATCTTATGCATTCTAAATTACCGCCCATTTGGAAAAGGAAAATGCAATAAATATTTACTCTGAGGTGCGCTTCGGTAGGTTGGTGGTAGATGGAAGGCCGTGTTGCCTAACCGAGTCCTTTGTCCTTTGAAGAATGTCTCTGCTGGTAATTGAATACGTTGTAGTAATGTCGTTGTGTGGTAGACGGGATACTCTGTCTGCTCCTTCCTAACCCTCGTTTGCAAGGGCTGTTGCTAACTCAACGGCTAGGAGGTATCACTTCTGTAGTGAATAAGAGTTCAAAGTTCATACCATTCGCAACCAAAGCTCACGCTGATGTTGGCTTCATTCTGTAGTTATTATCTGAACCATTCTGACATCGGACTGTCGTCCTCACATCCTCGGAACAGGAGGTTATATTGTTGTCAAGGCTTTATATAGGAAGGGAGAGGAGGGCGTGTTTGAAAGGTTTCATAGCCCATGTCCCTTCACAGGGGCGGGCCACTGATTGAGCAGTGCCCTAACTTATGAAAACCCAAATCTTACATTTTAGAAGCTAAAATCACATTTCATCCCATCACAAATAATTTAATATTCAAACATTTAAATTGAACAACAATTCCATGTGAATCCGATAACTCTGATGTGTAGACTTTCCACTGTAGAGTTTATGTCATCTAATCATTGATGAGAATGTCTCAGATGACAACCGAACTGACATCATATTCATTAAGTACCACCGCATATGGTTAATTCATCGGATTACCAGAATATTGTTCATTTCCCCCCACGTTCTGATGTTCCCAGAATCTCTATGTTAACCAAGGGTTTTGCAAATGTAACATCAGTAGGGTAGAGAGAGAGGAAAAAGGGGGAAGAGGTATTTATGACTGTCATAAACCTACCCCCAGGCCAACGTCATGACATCGTTTAGGACATCTAGTTTGTGCTTGACACAAGTAATTTTTCCAACAATTGCTAACAGACAGATTATTTCATTTATAATTAACTGTATCTCAATTCCAATGGGTCAGAAGTTCACATACACTAAGTTGACTGTGCCTTTAACTTCTTAAGGTATAGGGGGCAGCAGTGATTATTATTATTTGACCATGCTGGTCATTTATGAACATTTGAACATCTTGGCCATGTTCTGTTATAATCTCCACTCTGCACAGCCAGAAGAGGACTGGCCACCCCTCATAGCCTGGTTCCTCTCTAGGTTTCTTCCTAGGTTTTGGCCTTTCTAGGGAGTTTTTCCTAGCCACCGTGCTTCTACACCTGCATTGCTTGCTATTTGGGGTTTTAGGCTGGGTTTCTGTACAGCACTTTGAGATATCAGCTGACATACGAACGGCTATATAAATACATTTGATTTGATATACAAATTGGCTTATTTATTTACCAACTAACCAAATAATCACACAGAATTACATAAACACACAAACAGAATAGCTTACACATTGATTACTACATAATGGAATGAAACGTCCCTAGTGGACTAAACCCGATATGATGGCTTGGTAGACAATGGAAAGGGGTGGGGACAGATAAAGAGTGGGAAAGACAGAATGGACCCCCTACATACAGTTGATAACTATGCTCAAGGAAATGCTAATACTTTGCACATGAACGGCCGCTCATTCTAAAATAATTGCAATGTGCATATTTAGGCTTGTATCAACGTCTTTCGTAGTCGTAGGTCTGTTATTATGGATAAGTCAGACGTGCCAATGGCCGTTTGATAGGGAAATGTTCTTTAGAATGGATCTTTCAGAGTACCACCCGGTGATTCTCAGTCGCGTTTACAGGACTAAAGTACATAAACAGCTGCCGACTGAATGTTCTTGTCATCCTTATCATTTATCGCCCTCCAGGTTCCCTCGGAGAGTTCATCAATGAGCTTGATGCCTTGATAAGCTCCTTTCCTGAGGACAGCTCACCTCTCACAGTTCTGGGCGACTTTAACCTCCCCACGTCTACCTTTGACTCATTCCTCTCTGCCTCCTTCTTTCCACTCCTCTCCTATTTTGACCTCACCCTCTCACCTTCCCCCCCTACTCACAAGGCAGGCAATACGCTCGACCTCATCTTTACTAGATGCTGTTCTTCCACTAACCTCATTGCAACTCCCCTCCAAGTCTCCGACCACTACCTTGTATCCTTTTCCCTCTCGCTCTCATCCAACACCTCCCACACTGCCCCTACTCGGATGGTATCGCGCCGTCCCAACCTTCGCTCTCTCTCCCCCGCTACTCTCTCCTCTTCCATCCTATCATCTCTTCCCTCTGCTCAAACCTTCTCCCACCTATCTCCTGATTCTGCCTCCTCAACCCTCCTCTCCTCCCTTTCTGCATCCTTTGACTCTCTATGTCCCCTATCCTCCAGGCCGGCTCGGTCCTACCCTCCCGCTCCGTGGCTCGACGACTCATTGCGAGCTCACAGAACAGGGCTCCGGGCAGCCGAGCGGAAATGGAGGAAAACTCGCCTCCCTGCGGACCTGGCATCTTTTCACTCCCTCCTCTCTACATTTTCCTCCTCTGTCTCTGCTGCTAAAGCCACTTTCTACCACTCTAAATTCCAAGCATCTGCCTCTAACCCTAGGAAGCTCTTTTCCACCTTCTCCTCCCTCCTGAATCCTCCTCCCCCTCCCCCCCTCCTCCCTCTCTGCAGATGACTTCGTCAATCATTTTGAAAAGAAGGTCGACGACATCCGATCCTCGTTTGCTAAGTCAAACGACACCGCTGGTTCTGCTAACACTGCCCTACCCTGTGCTCTGACCTCTTTCTCCCCTCTCTTTCCAGATGAAATCTCGCGTCTTGTGACGGCCGGCCGCCCAACAACCTGCCCGCTTGACCCTATCCCCTCCTCTCTTCTCCAGACCATTTCCGGAGACCTTCTCCCTTACCTCACCTCGCTCATCAACTCATCCCTGACCGCTGGCTACGTCCCTTCCGTCTTCAAGAGAGCGAGAGTTGCACCCCTTCTGAAAAAACCTACACTCGATCCCTCCGATGTCAACAACTACAGACCAGTATCCCTTCTTTCTTTTCTCTCCAAAACTCTTGAACGTGCCGTCCTTGGCCAGCTCTCCCGCTATCTCTCTCTGAATGACCTTCTTGATCCAAATCAGTCAGGTTTCAAGACTAGTCATTCAACTGAGACTGCTCTTCTCTGTATCACGGAGGCGCTCCGCACTGCTAAAGCTAACTCTCTCTCCTCTGCTCTCATCCTTCTAGACCTATCGGCTGCCTTCGATACTGTGAACCATCAGATCCTCCTCTCCACCCTCTCCGAGTTGGGCATCTCCGGCGCGGCCCACGCTTGGATTGCGTCCTACCTGACAGGTCGCTCCTACCAGGTGGCGTGGCGAGAATCTGTCTCCTCACCACGCGCTCTCACCACTGGTGTCCCCCAGGGCTCTGTTCTAGGCCCTCTCCTATTCTCGCTATACACCAAGTCACTTGGCTCTGTCATAACCTCACATGGTCTCTCCTATCATTGCTATGCTGACAACACACAATTAATCTTCTCCTTTCCCCCTTCTGATGACCAGGTGGCGAATCGCATCTCTGCATGTCTGGCAGACATATCAGTGTGGATGACGGATCACCACCTCAAGCTGAACCTCGGCAAGACGGAGCTGCTCTTCCTCCCGGGGAAGGACTGCCCGTTCCATGATCTCGCCATCACGGTTGACAACTCCATTGTGTCCTCCTCCCAGAGCGCTAAGAACCTTGGCGTGATCCTGGACAACACCCTGTCGTTCTCAACTAACATCAAGGCGGTGGCCCGTTCCTGTAGGTTCATGCTCTACAACATCCGCAGAGTACGACCCTGCCTCACACAGGAAGCGGCGCAGGTCCTAATCCAGGCACTTGTCATCTCCCGTCTGGATTACTGCAACTCGCTGTTGGCTGGGCTCCCTGCCTGTGCCATTAAACCCCTACAACTCATCCAGAACGCCGCAGCCCGTCTGGTGTTTTATATGCCATTTAGCAGACGCTTTTATCCAAAGCGATTTACAGTCATGTGTGCATACATTCTACGTATGGTGTTCAACCTTCCCAAGTTCTCTCACGTCACCCCGCTCCTCCGCTCTCTCCACTGGCTTCCAGTTGAAGCTCGCATCCGCTACAAGACCATGGTGCTTGCCTACGGAGCTGTGAGGGGAACGGCACCTCAGTACCTCCAGGCTCTGATCAGGCCCTACACCCAAACAAGGGCACTGCGTTCATCCACCTCTGGCCTGCTCGCCTCCCTACCACTGAGGAAGTACAGTTCCCGCTCAGCCCAGTCAAAACTGTTCGCTGCTCTGGCCCCCCAATGGTGGAACAAACTCCCTCACGACGCTAGGACAGCGGAGTCAATCGCCACCTTCCGGATACACCTGAAACCCCACCTCTTTAAGGAATACCTAGGATAGGATAAGTAATCCTTCTCACCCCCCCTTTAAGATTTAGATGCACTATTGTAAAGTGACTGTTCCACTGGATGTCATAAGGTGAATGCACCAATTTGTAAGTCGCTCTGGATAAGAGCGTCTGCTAAATGACTTAAATGTAAATGTTGTGTAGTCTTCATCTTCTTCACTCGAGAAAGTTTCAGTGTCTAACCATTTCATACCTTCCAGCTCACGCTATTGGTCTCGTTGATCTATAGAGTGGTAGCCATTTCAACGTGGGGATTCCCATCCATCTGTTTTCTGGACTGATATGTTAATTCTTCACAAGGGGCTTTATGCAGTCTGGAAAAAGGGGCGTTCCATGACGTTTGACATCATGTCTGTGCTCACGTGGATGTGGTTACTGATTGGATAAACTTCAAATGAAAAGCATTTTCTCATTTAGAAGGCTAAATTCACATTTCATCTTCTCACAAATAGTTTAATATGTAGTCATATAAGTTACCCAATATCTGGATGTGAACCTGACAACTGGGAAATATACACATTCAGAGATACAGCTATGTTGTTATACTGTCCTTAGTTACATCACAAAGTAGTAACAAATCCGACAGGATAGTTCTTTAAGTACACACGGTCCATTCCAACTGTTTGGATTACAGAAATATTGTGTAAATATTCAACCTTTTGATGTCACAGTACTACAGAATTCCTCTCTGCTGTAACAAAGGGATTTTTCACTTCCCTTTCATTGTGTGGGAGAGAGAGACTTCCTGCAGGTATTTTACGACCGTCATAAAACAGTGGGAGGGGGGGGGTCTGGTGCCTATGATCATCACCCAAAAGGGCAAGTCATGACAAATGTCAATTATGTATTTTTGTCACGGCTGTTAAAGGAGGAGGACCAAGGTGCAGCACGGTGAGCGTACATAGTCTTTATTTAAGATGACGCCGACAAAAACAACAAACACTACAAACAAACCGTGAAGCTAAAGACTATGTGCCCTAAACAAAGTCAACTTCCCACAAACAAAGGAGGGAAAAAGGGCTACCTAAGTATGGTTCCCAATCAGAGACAATGATAGACAGCTGTCCCTGATTGAGAACCATAACCGGCCAAAACATAGAAATACAAAAATCATAGATAACAAAACAGAATGCGCAACCCAAATCACACCCTGACCAAACCAAATAGAGACACTTAAAGTCTCTCTAAGGTCAGGGCGTGACAATTTTAAAGTACAGTATTCTAAATAACATCTGACATCTCGGCTTTCACATGTCCTCAAATGTTGTGACATGTCATTTCATGGTATGTTAATCTACATTTTTTAATCTATTTTTTTCACAATATCATGTTTTTACATGTACTCATATGTTGTCACGTGTAGTTTTATGCTTTCACATGTTGCTTCACATGTTATCACATCACGAAGCAGTCAGACGTCTTTGTCCTGTCATGTCCCTTGTATATATCGTTTTACATCTTTTTCGTTGCATATCCTTTAAAATATTTTGCTAAACCTCAACATCTAAATACTCTCCTGCAACCCGCCTCACCCAATGTGGCGTGGATCTGCTTTTTTTCCCTAAAGTATTTATATTTACTTCAGATCTGGAATCCCTCAACTGAAGCTAGCCAGCTAACTACCAGCTATCAGTCAGCAAACCATTGCCAGCGGTCATCAGCTAATCTTCAGCTCGGAAAGCTCTTGTCAGTTCGAACAACGTGACTCTAACCAGAGCATAACGGACCTGTTATTTTTATCCCCGGATTCCTACCGCAAACTGAACATTTTCATCTGGATCTTCACAACTAGCTAACCGCAATCCTGGATGACTACTCCTGGCAGGCATTTCCATTCCAGAGCAAGCACCAATTAGCTTGAAGCTAGCCCGGCCAGGGCTCCTGTACTACCACTGAAGTATACTCCTGGGCTACAATATCCGGACCCCTTCTACAGCCGGTACGGGGCATGGAACCCCGCAGATCCCCTGTGACTGGAATACCAACATAATCTGCCCGAGGACTCCAACAGGCCCCTGAGGCGCGACGCCCGCTGAAGGCCCATTATGCTAACCAACTAGGCCTGCTAGCTACTTGGAACCCTACTAATTCCACGACTGGTCTACATTTACATTTACATTTAAGTCATTTAGCAGACGCTCTTATCCAGAGCGACTTACAAATTGGTGCATTCACCTTATGACATCCAGTGGAACAGTCACTTTACAATAGTGCATCTAAATCTTAAAGGGGGGGGTGTGAGAGGGATTACTTATCCTATCCTAGGTATTCCTTAAAGAGGTGGGGTTTCAGGTGTCTCCGGAAGGTGGTGATTGACTCCGCTGTCCTGGCGTCGTGAGGGAGTTTGTTCCACCATCTATCGATGTCACCGCACGAAAGAGGCAAAAACAGACTTACACCCATCGCGACGTCCCCCAAAGGCTAACTTTCTAGCCCCTGCTATCTGCTTGCTTGCTAACCTGGTCTGCTAACTGCTAGCTTCCCGGGCCCGGTCTGCTAACTGCTAGCTTGCCTGCCCGGTCTGCTAACTGCTAGCCCTTGCTAAGCCCTTGTCTACTAAACTGCTTGCTTGCTTACCTGTCCGGTCTGTAACTCTACTAACCCGGCCTGCTAACTGCTTGACCTGGTCTCCTAGCTCCTAGCTTGTTTAGCCCCGGCCTACTAACTGTTAGCTTGTTAGCATCGGCCTGCTAACTGTCTGAATCGCCGTGTCCCCAGCCAGCCCAACCACTCACTGGACCCATATGTTCACTTGGCTACGCATGCCTCTCTCTAATATCAATATGCCTTGTCCATTACTGTCCTGGTTAATGATTACTGTCTTATTTCACTGTATAGCCTCTAGCCCTGCTCAATATGCCTTAACTAACCATGTAGTTCCACCTCCTACATATGCGATGACATCACCTGGTTTAAACATCTCGAGAGACTATATCTCTCTCTTCTTTACCCAATACCTAGGTTTACATCCAATGTACTCACATCTACCTACCTCATCCCCATACTGGTATTTATTTATCTCTACCTGCACACTCATCTTCTGCCGATCTACCATTCCAGTGTTTAATCGCTATGTTGTATTTACTTTGCCACCATGGCCTAGTTATTTCCTTAACTTACCTCATTTGCTGTCTATAGACTTTTTGTTTTCTCTTGTTCTACTGTATTATTGACTGTATGTTTTGTTTATTCCATGTGTGTTGTATGGGTCGAATTGCTACGCTTTATCTTGGCCAGGTCGCAGTTGCAAATGAGAACTTGTTCTCAACTAGCCTACCTGGTTAAATAAAGGAGAAATAAATAAAAAATATATAAAAATGTACTTCACATTAAATCACGTGATCACATTAGATCACACAAGATCACATGACATTCATGTGGTTTTTCCATAAGGGTAACTTGCTTCTGACTTTATATGGGAATTTATATAGGCCATGAAATTATATCAAGTTACACACAACGACAGGTATGAGTTCAGTGATGAATTCATCACTGCCCCATCATCATCCAATTGGGTATATAGGCATGACTAAATGTGTCACTTCATGATTGGGCTTATTGGCCTCTGTGTGATTGACATTGGACAATGTGACTTCCTGCGTGTATGGTAGTGGACAGGCTCCAGAAACAGGGAATTGATCGTCAGATGCTGCATGTCAGAGAGGCACTACAGCTAGGCTGGTTCTCCGGCCAAGCCCCCTGAGACGGAGGAAGCGATGGGAAGGCTATTTCAGAAGACAGGCTTCGTGTTCCCATGGCCTCTGTTATTGAACCACTCTTTACACTGGAAATGCCTTAAAGCTCATCTTGCGGTTATTGTCAAGTGGTCTTTCTTGACAGAGTCAAAGAGAACATGTTTGTCTTTTTCTCTGTAGTTTCTTTCTTTGGATACCGATGGAACATTTTCCCACTTTTCAGAGATGATAACTGCGATAGCTGTTGATGATTACTGAAACCTTTCATACAGCATTTCATGACTCACAAGTCTAACAACTCTCCATTTTCATAGTTTGTTGAAAATCATTCTATTCGATTGTGATGAATAACCCTTTAATATAAGTTCCAAGGTCAATACAGGCCTACATACCTGGTTATTTATGTTTTTTTTTTCTGGATGTCATTCTATAATCCTAATCGAACTTACTTGAATGGCACCTGAATGCTTGCTTCCAAGTGTCTAGTAAGTCAATGCAGTTGTTCTGTGCACAACTTTCATGCTACACAGAAAGTAACGGAAACTTCGTTCAGCCACGGAACCAATCCCTTCTCTGGGACACAATCTGTGGAGACAATTTTCTGACTGTCCAATCTCATTATTTTCAACACTGCTCTAAGAGTACCAGATTTTGGCCTGGCGCTGTGATTTTGGGGGACAAACAAGTAGGCTCACTTTTACAGTGTAGAGCGCCATGTTAAGAGATCTCCAAAGGACAGAAGGTGTCAATTGAATTATAGTTAAACTTTTGGTAATCTAAAAATATATGAAAATGGAATTATAGACCCAATTTGTTGACCATAACTCATATATATTATATTATATATATAACATTATATATATATTATATATATTACATTATATATATATATATGTACCTTGATTTAAACAGGGAGCCACCATTGAGACCAGGGTCTCTCACAGGGGAGCCCTGCAATTCATAAGACACAATGTCTGTTATTGTAAAACAAACTCAAATACATCACAATGTAAATATTCAAGAAAAACAGTTACATTCCACAGTACGAATCTCCCCAATCAACATTTTTAAATGTGAATGTGAATGTGATGGTCAACAGTTTCGAAGGCTTTGGAAAGGTCTATAAATAAGGCAGCATAATTATTTTTGTGGTCTGAGCAATTTAACACATCATCTAAAATAAGCGTCGCAGCTGAAACGGTACTAAACGGTCTAAAACCGGACTGGCACACATTAAGAATAGAGTGAGAGTTGGCCAGGGATTATAAAACATTGGAAAGATCATTTGGAAAATGGATGGTAGTTATCTAAGTCAGAGATATCTCCTACTTTATGTAGGAGGAGGACATGTGCCTCTTTCCAGATCATAGGGATAACACGTGAAACAAATGTGAAGTCAAAAATAGATGTAAAATGTCACACCCTGATCTGTTTCACCTGTCTCCTCTGTCTGCATCTGGGTCTCGCCTTGTGTCGTTATAGTAAATGGTTCTGCAATTAGTGAAGCATTGAGCTACAGTAAGAAGGGATCAAGTGAATCAGCCGCTATGGATTTTTTTACATCAATCTTTAGCAAGTACTTAGTAAATCATGGACATCCAAGGGTTGAAATGAAAATAAAGTCTGTTTGTCTATTTTCTACAATCTGTTCTGGGGTGACCAAAGGACTCCCTCTAGTGTAATGAATACAATTTTCAGAGACAATTCTTTAGAACAGGTGGCCATCTGATCGAAATGATTATTAAAAGCACCACAATTGTGCATTTTGCCTGTAATGGGACCAGAGGCTCTCAGACCCTGCTGGGGCAATGAGGGGATGGAGTTGTGTTTCAAAGATTTGACCACTTTCAAGAAATTGGCTGGATTACCACCATTCTCCGATACACAATTCAAGAAATATGTTGATTTTGCTTCTTTAAAAAAAAACAGAGATATACATCTATTTCTAAAATGTCTGAAGCACTGCCAGTGAGACAGAATCACTCAGTCTAGCCTTAGCCCAAGCTACATTTCTTTCCTGTAATTTATCTGACAATTCATGTGTGAACCAAGGATAAGATCTGCCTTTCCCCTTCAAGTTAAACAGGGAAATAAATAAATGTAAGGACCTGATCCGAGTCAGTGATAGTTGACACAACCCACCAGTCACTCAACCCTAGCTCAGAAAAAAATATTGCTAATTAAATTCCCCAAATGTTCTTTGTCATCATGCGAGTGTGAGATTTAGGTAGTTTACCATCTCTTATGCAGGCAAAGGGTCAATGGTCACTGAACTCATAAGAAAATATCCCATTGGCTGTAAACTTATGAGGAGTTTGTTGGTATAATTTATCAAAAAGAGTAGAATTTTCATGGTGTTTAAAGTTGGGGCGAGATGGTTTAGTTATCAGCTAAATTAGATTTAGCTCAGTACAAATATCTTTCAGCCCATCAGGACCTGGAATCAACCAATCTAAAGTAAGATTATCCACTATTAATAATTCAAATTTAGCATAGTTAGACAGCAGGTCAAGCAATTTGCTAAGAGCACGCATGGAGACAGAGAGAGAGCGATAAATTCCCAGGAGCGTCAGATGGGCATTATTACCAAGGCCCACATTTAGGACTAGACATCCAAATTGCTTAGGGACAAAGGTTGTGATGGATACAAAAACTTTCAAGTTGCTCTTTATGTAAATGGAAACACCACCTCCTCTGCCAACTCTGTCAAATCTAAAAAACATTATAACCAGTCATAGACACAGAGTCCAGCATCGATTTATTTAACCAAGATTCAGAACTATGTTCAAAGGAGACAATTAACAAGTTTCTCTTCTTGTTGGCTTGCGTTTTGACAGGACAAGGTGTTCACCTATAGAAGGTGATGGTTACAAGAGGTACAGAAGGTGGACCGCAGTGAGCAGCACACCTCCTGGTTGAATCAACATGCTCAATATTTGTGTGTGTCGGCACGTCACGTGTGTCTGTGTGTCGCTATTGAAACCGGCAGCCGACCACCAGCCCCCCCCCCCCCCCCCCCCCCCAGAGGAGTCCTCCTCACCTTTATTATTCAACAGTTGGAGCGCCAGACACACCCACTAGATACAGGTCCACATGAAGCCACTACGGGGCCTCTAAACCCCCACTAGATACAGGTCCACATGAAGCCACTACTGGGCCTCTAAACCCCCACTAGATACAGGTCCACAGGAAGCCACTACTGGGCCTCTAAACCCCCACTAGATACAGAACCACATGAAGCCACTACTTGGGCCTCTAAAACCCAGCTAGATACAGATCCACATGAAACAACTACTGGGCCTCTAAACCCCCACTAGATACAGAACCACATGAAGCCACTACTGGGCCTCTAAAACCCCACTAGATACAGATCCACATGAAGCCACTACTGGGCCTCTAAACCCCCACTAGATACAGGTCCACATGAAGCCACTACTCAACCTATAAACTCCCACTAGATACAAGTCCACATGAAGCCACCACTGGGCCTCTAAACCCCCACTAGATACAGGTCCACATGAAGCCACTACTGGGCCTCTAAACCCCCACTAGATACAGGTCCACATGAAGCTACTACTGGGCCTCTAAACCTCAAACCTAGGCTGAGCCTTTGAGACCCAGCTACTAGTCAACTTCCCTTCATCCTAGCATAATACTGAACCACCTGGACTGAAGCTTATCCATTATCTGATTTAGCATCAATGAAGGTATATGTAATATAGTTCATTTTCAATATTTAAAATGCAAATTAATTGAATTTAGCAATGTCAGAAGGTTACACTTGAACGGAGGGAGATTCGAGTGGTGCAGCAGTCCAAGGCACTGCATCGGACGTTTGATAATGGCTCTCAGTTGAACAGTGTTTCCACCGACACATTGGTGCGGCTGACTTCCGGGTTAAGCGAGCAGTGTGTTAAGAAGTAGGCGTCCAGGCGTGTCTCGATCTTCGCCTCCCCTGAGTCCATTGAGGAGTTGCAGCGATGAGACAAGGTTGTAACAAGCAATGAGAGAAAATGGAGTAAAACCTTAAAACAATACAGAATAAAAAGAAGGAGGGAAACTTGCTGAAGATGTTTTCTGCAATTTCATAATTTGTCCTCTTCCACCCATTGGTGTAATTTTTCGTGCTGCAGCACAGATGCTGAATGTTTTGCTTGATTCTGATTCATGTTTTGGATTAAAACAGACTCAAAGCAACAATGGTGACAATAACAATCAGGGGGAGCAGATTAATTAAATAACATTTTGTTACTATGGGTTATGCATCGAATGCTGGTCTGAATTACAGCCTCAACTCTGAATTAGAGCCGGCCTGAATTACAGCCCCACCTCTGAACTAGAGCCGGCCTGAATTACCGCCCCACCTCTGAACTAGAGCCGGCCTGAATTACAGCCCCACCTCTGAACTAGAGCTGGTCTGAATTACAGCCCCACCTCTGAACTAGAGCCGGCCTGAATTGCCAGTCTGAATTACAGCCCCAACTCTGAATTAGAGCCAGACTGAATTACAGCCCCACCTCTGAACTAGAGCCGGTCTGAATTACAGCCCCAACTCTGAACTAGAGCTGGTCTGAATTTACAGCCCCACCTCTGAATTAGAGCTGGTCTGAATTACAGCCCCACCTCTGAACTAGAGCCGGCCTGAATTGCCAGTCTGAATTACAGCCCCAACTCTGAATTAGAGCCGGACTGAATTACAGCCCCACCTATGAACTAGAGCCGGTCTGAATTACAGCCCCAACTCTGAACTAGAGCTGGTCTGAATTTACAGCACCACCTCTGAATTAGAGCCGGTCTGAATTTACAGCCCCAACTCTGAATTAGAGCCGGTCTGAATTTACAGCCCCAACTCTGAATTAGAGCCGGTCTGAATTTACAGCCCCAACTCTGAATTAGAGCCGGTCTGAATTTACAGCCCCAACTCTGAATTAGAGCTGGTCTGAATTTACAGCCCCAACTCTGAATTATAGCTGGTCTCTCACTCCGAGCTCAGAGGAAGATGGGTAAATGCACTGGGGTGACTAATGTGTTTGAATTCCACTGCTCCCAATTATTTCTCCACCTTTGAAATGGCCTGCATATATTATGCCATAACAGATTTATTTAATTAAGTATGCCATTTCCCTTTTCTCATCAGCAAATATGCTGCCATGTGGAAAACCAGCTGCCATGAGATAGAGTTGACACAAGTTAGTGATGGGGGAGAGAGGTGACACTCGCAATAATATGTGCTAACCACGTATATGTGACAACAACAAAAAAATATTTTAAAAATATTGATTGTTACAAATTGGGTTATTATTTTTGACAATATATAATATTGTATCATTTTGACAATATCACATTATTTTTGCACTAGTCGGCTGTACCTGGACCAAAACTCCAGTATTCTTCCTTTATAGTTTGTTCTCCATCTTCTTTTTAAAATAGGGAGCCAATTTGTTTTCAGCACTTTTATTTCCATGACTGATCAAACTCATTTTCTCATGGCTCTCTCATTCCTCTGCAGCAGACATACGGTGAGTGATATGTTTGGAAAAAGCACAGTATCAAATCACAATACATATATAATCATGAGAATCGTAATAGATATTGTATCACCACCTAAGTACTGTGACTATATCATATCGTGAGATCCTGGCAATTCCCAGCCCTACGTGACACAACCAATGAGGATTATCGGGTGACCAGATGTTTTGTGTTTATTCTAGCTTATTATAAAGCTAAATTGAATATATGTTCGTCTCTCCCGAGCCCATACGGGAGTTGTAGCGATGAGACAAGATAGTAGCTACTAAAACAATTGAATACCACGAAATTGGGGAGAAAAAGGGGGTAAAATTTAAACAACAAAAAAAATGTGGAAATATAATCCATAGAGGCTACAACCCAATTTGGATAAACATTGGACAGAACACACCAGACCTGGGCAGAAAAGAGTTGTATTTTGTAAATACAGACTTTTCAAATACTCGAGGTAGTCAAATATAGTTTATATAAAGTTGCCTTCAACATAAAAGGCAAATATTTTCAAACAAGTCTCAGAAAAAGACATCATCATTTTTGAAAGTATTCTGAATACGCCTCAGAAAACACAATAATACTTTAAGTTATTTGACTATAGGCAAGTTTATTTGAAAACAAAATATTTATTTAACGGCTGCCAAATAGTTGAAGATCCAATAAACTATAACAGTTAGTTAAATTAGTGTAAATATACTATCATTAACACAAGGTTTGGAGGGCTCTCCGATGTGAATCTTAATATAGCCTATTGCTAGTATTACAGGTTTTGACAATTGCATACACAAGATTTCTGAAACTATGCTTCCTTTTCTCTAGACTCTATGCAAAACGTCACACATCTCTTGCAAAACCAAACCCTTAATTCAAAACCATTTGAACTTTTCTCAAAATTGTGTTTTTGCATCAAAACTCTACACAAACCATCAAATGATTAGCGCTTATACACGTTAACTACACACGGATGTGACAAACATAAAACACTACTATCTTGTGTCTTTTGCATGTTCAGTGGAGTCCACGGCAGTTTGTCATAGCACTCATAGTCTAGTCATAGCACTAGTTTGTCACAGTACATGTATGTGCACAAATATATACAGTATGTATGCAGTCTGTATATATTTACCCTATAAACAGAAATGCAAGAGGGGAAAAATAAAACTATGTTTATTTCTCAAAACATTGTATTTTCATCCAGATTTCGGGATGAACAGTAACAGACAAAACAAACACAGTAGAAGATAAACAAATAGGCTTGTCCTCCTCCTCCTCCCAGTCTTACTCTCACTCCTCTAACTCTCTCCAAAATTGGCTTCCATTGTTGTCCAAACCAAGAAAGCCAACAAGTCTTCTAAGTGAAGAAATGAGCGTTTTCACATGTGAACACTGGGTGTAGGTAATGGGTGTAGGTAATGTATGCACTGGGTGTAGGTAATGGGTGTAGGTAATGTATGCACTGGGTGTAGGTAATGGGTGTAGGTAATGTATGCACTGGGTGTAGGTAATGGGTGTAGGTAATGTAGGCACTGGGTGTAGGTAATGGGTATAGGTAATGTAGGCACTGGGTGTAGGTAATGGGTGTAGGTAATGTAGGCACTGGGTGTAGGTAATGGGTGTAGGTAATGTATGCACTGGGTGTTGGTAATGGGTGTAGGTAATGTAGGCATTGGGTGTAGGTAATGGGTGTAGGTAATGTAGGCACTGGGTGTAGGTAATGGGTGTAGGTAATGTAGGCACTGGGTGTAGGTAATGGGTGTAGGTAATGTAGGCACTGGGTGTAGGTAATGGGTGTAGGTAATGTAGGCACTGGGTGTAGGTAATGGGTGTAGGTAATGTAGGCACTGGGTGTAGGTAATGGGTAAATGAGTGTGGCATTTGGAATGCCAGTGTTTTCCAAATTAAACACAAGACGTGTTAGTTTTGGATGATGTGTCTAATGTAGAGAACTGGGTTGAGTGTTTTGCAAACTGAGTGTAAAGCAGATAATGTCCTTGACGTTTTGCAGACTTGGTCTGAGGATTAGGTACATGAGTTAATGGTTTCACTGAGTGTGCCTCAAGTACCACCTTTAGTGGGTAAGCGATTGTAAAAAAACTGTAAACACATGACGGACATGGAATCACCTCAACATTAGACAGTAGACCACTTTTGCAGCTTAAAAACGAACTAATACATAATGAGTGAGACATAAGGTAATGCAGTAGAACTTGATATCAAGTTCCTATACATGTGAAGTAACTGTGGTTTTTATAATAGCAAGATTGTTGTTACATACAGAGTAAATTCTTAATTGTACATTTTTTAAATAATAACACTGACAGTGTTAACAATATAGGGCCTAGTTTTACCCTAAAGCAGGGTTTCCCAAACTTGGGGCCCCCAAGGGGTGCGCATTTTGTTTTTTGCCCTAGCAGCTGATTCAAATCATCAACTAATGATCAAGCTTTAGTCATTTGAATCAGCTGTATATTTTTAGGGCAAAAACTAAAATGTGCACCCCTTGGGGTTCCGAGGACCGAGTTTGGGAAACCCAACCCAAGAGGCTTCCACATGCTTCGGTCCGGTTGGAGCAGAACTCGGGGAGGCGAACCGTATGAGTTTGCTAGCATACATTAGCTCGAAAAGACCTTAGCTTGAAAAGCAAGAAACACCCCCCCCCCACCAATAGTACTGTTTGTCCATCTTGAGACACTGTAGCCATTTCCTCAAAATAGTCAGAATATATTTGTACGTTTTTGCCGAGGAGATCTTCAGAACCTTCCCGAAGCCAAAAACGTCACAAAATGTCATCATAATATATGCATGAACTGCTCCGAACTGTTTGAAATGGGAAGCATACATACGCCTTAGTATTTTATGATTGCTTAGGCAAAAATACACACTAACCACAAAACCTTACACCAAACTAACAAAATATTTGACATATCTTGCAAAAGCTGTTATGCAGGTGAGTGAGGACCCAAAAGCGACTTAACAGAAACTGAGTTTATTAAAGTCCAAACAGAGATAACATAATCCTCAATCCTTTACAGGAAATGTCCAAACGGGGAAAACATAAATCCTCTAGTTGTTGAGGGGAATTGCAGGATAAGCGGCAACAGACTGCAGGTCCCTTCGGGTAGGCGCGGGCCGTAGCGGACAGAGACACCTGCTCACACGCAGCATCTGATGATAAGGCAAAACACGACAGGACGGAACAAGGACACAGCAAACAGCAAATAAGAATCCGACAAGGACAGAGGCAGAAACCGAGAGAGAAATAGAGACCTAATCAGAGGGCAAAATAGGGGACAGGTGTGAGAGAGTAAACGAGGTCGTTAGGAGAATGAGGAACAGCTGGGAGCAGGAACGGAACGATAGAGAGAGAGAGGGATAGAGAGAGGGAAAGAAACCTAATAAGACCAGCAGGGGGAAACGAATAGAAGAGAAAGCACAGGGACAAGACATGACAATATATGACAATACATGACAAAAGCAAACAATTCTTGCAAAACTCCTTAAACTCTATTTAAAAATATACATACACACAAACTATCATTTGAATAAGCACACAAAGCACCAACTACGCACTGATGGTGTAAACGAAAAACACTTGTGGCTTTTTCTTTTTGCAGAGCATAGCAGTATGCAATAAAGTTGTCATACATGTAGTAAACACACATACACACATACACACAGGTATCCAAATGTGTAAAGTATGGATGTGTTTTCCGAGCATAACACACTATCAATACAAATGAACGGAAAATGTTCTAACACTCCGCAAACAACAAAAGCGCAGTAGAAGAAAACTACAACATTTATTCTAGAACAAAAAAAACATAAACAAATGTGGCTCCATCTCACCTTCTTTGTGGGTCTGGTCATAAGACTTCATCCACATCACATGTTGTCTTCAGCTGGGCAGCATGGAAAGTATCGTCTGGAGTGCCGTATTCAGGCCTGGCATGACCCCTGATCCATGTCTCCACAAGCCTCCTCTATTGCCTGTAGAAGGGGTATGTGTTGGTGGGGCTGGTGATCATACACCTTCCAACCACATGCAGAGAAGAATTCTCCAATAGGATTCAAGAACGGAGAGTATGGGGGATGGGTCTGTTGTTGAGGGTGTCCAGAAATGTGATAATGTGTGCAGTGTTGTATGGGCCTAGGATTGCATGATGGTGAAGCACACCTTTTTGACTAACAGCCACACACATTGTTATGTTGCCACCACGTTGTCCCGGGACGTTGATGATGACACGGTGTCCGATGATATTACTACTACGGCCCCTTGTTTTTGCAAGGTTGAAACCTGCCTCATCCACATATATTAGCTCATGATGCACTGCATCTGCTTATAGCTCCATGACTCTCTGAAAGAGCCAAGACAAGACAATGTAGCGCAGTAGGAAAATACAGGGATCAGTCAATATGATGTAGCACCATACACTTCTAGATCCAGTACCAATGATAGGATAGTATAACTTACCTGCACATATTCATATCTCACTTGTTTTACACAGTCTGAGTTACTTTGAAAAGGGACTCTGTACAGCTGCTTCATCCTAAATCTATTGCGTTTCAGTAGACGAGACAGTGCAGAGAGACTCACTCTGTTGATGTTTTGGAATATGGTGTTATCTGCCATGATGTGGTCCCGCAGTTTTATTTGCAGTTCTGTAAAAGCATTTGAATGGTTTTAGTGATAGATCCTTCTCATGATGAAAGTATAGTACATATTACTGTACCAGTAAGACTACAGCCCTTACAGTTACTTACTGGTTCTCATTTCAAAATATTCATATAATACCTGCAACAGTATAGCAGGTCCTTGTCCTCGTCTAGTTCTCACACCTCTTACTCTGTCCAAAATTGGCCTCCATTGTTGTCCAAAACAAATGTTTAACTGTGGACTATTTATAGTGCTCAAGTTCTGATTTGTATGTGAACTCATTATCTAAAAGTGTTTTCACATGTGTCAATGTGGAAAGGCAATTTGGCGAAATAGTGTAGCATTGTAGAGACCAATGTTTACAGTTGTGCTAGAAGTGTGTTATTACATTGCAAACTGAGTGTAAAGCAGTGAGTTGTGTTTACAGTTTTGCAAAAGGTGTGTTGTAAAATTACACACTGAGCGTAAAGCAGAGAACGTTCATTCAGTTTGGCACTCTTGGTAAATGCATTGGCTACAAGTGTTAATGGTTTCAGAGATAGTGCCTCTTGAATCACTGTTTGTTTAAGTATTCAGAAAAAACTGTAATACAGTGGCCTGAAAATCACATCAAATCGAACCAAAACCACACCCATCGTTATCATATTTCCCAGCATGCTCTATTTACAGGTTACATTTTTTTATGATAGTTTGTTTCAATATCTACATTTGTGCATGCAAGTTGATTGATTGATTAATCTTATGCTACTCATATAAATGCAAAGAAAAGTTACTAATCGGATTAATCTGATGGATTTATTACACCCGTTACAGAAATGCTTGTTCCATTTGTTATTATTTAGGTTGTCTCAAATAATACTTTTACATGTGCTTTGCCCTTTTAATAAGCAATATGGTGTTGAATGAACAATAACATGTTGAGGAAGATCAGTTGAAAGGGAAGATTACCAGTGATCCTTGCTTTATGGTGTGACTTAGTGTTCAAACAGAAAATACTTTGTCTGTTGTGTTTTGATGTAGAGTGTTTGCCAGACAAGTTTAAGGTAGGAAGTAAGTTATCCTGTGAGAGTGTGTATTCCTAAAATAATTCAGTGTTTTAGGCGTCAAATTCATGGGCATGTTGCAGCAGTATGTAGGAGGAAGAGTCCTAGATGTGAGAAGTGTACAGGAGGGCATGAGACGAAGGAATGTGTAGTTTCGGTTGAGAACGTTGTCTGTGTTTAGTTGTGGGGGTGCCCATGGGGCTGGAGCTAGGAGGTGTCAGAGTTGTACAGAAAGTGTTGTATTCTGAAGCAGTGAAGAGAGTGGTAGAGAAAGATGGGTACAGGGTGAGGGATCCTGAGAGGATACCCGTGAGTAGGCAGAGACTAATAGAAAGTGATGGGAAGAATATGTGCTTCAGTAAGGTAGGTTTCTTGGCATTCGTAGCTATGGTTATCAGTTGTACTGCAGAAATGGATGGAAAGTCCCAGAAAATAGAGGTTGTGGTGGCAGAGGTAGAGAAATACTTGGGATTGGGAGGTTTTACTGCAGAACAGATGCAGCAAAGTGTTGAGTGGTGGGGTTCTGTCCTCCCAGAACGTTTGTCGGGTGTAGGATTAGATAGGGTTAATAGTGTAATGGGGTGTTTTCTTATTATTTTTGAGAGAGCTAATAGTTGGCAGGGTAATTTTTCCTTTTCCCCAAATGTATAGTACTGTATCACAAACAATTTAATGTAGGTAGGCCGTGAATGGTCTCACACTCAACCAGAGTAGGTGGCGGTGTATTCAACTTAAGTTGGATGCGATCCGACATCACAATCCCCCCAAAATAAAAAAAAGCAGCTTAGTCTTCCCAACACTGGGTGATAGAAAAACTATATAAGTTGGATATCCCCACATGCTGGATTCTAATTTGAATTACACATCATCTTGCACGATAGCATAATGTGAAATACAGGCCTGATGTGACCTAAAGGTTTAGGTTTGTTCATAAAGGGATACAAACACTTGCCCCTGTAGTGGCACCCTGTAAGATCATCCTTTATATACAGTGCCTTCAGAAACTATTTATACCCCTTGACTTAATACTTTGTAGAAGCAACTTTGGCAGCGATAACAGCTTTGAGGCATCTTGGGTCTATCTGTATCAGCTTTTCACATCTGGATTTGGGGATTTTCTCCCATTCTTCCTTGAATATTTTCTCAAGCTCTCTTAAGATATACTGAACAAAAATATAAATGCAACATGAAAAAACATGATTTCCTTATATGAAATTACAGTTCATATAAGAAAATCAGTCAATTCAAATAAATTCATTGGGCCCTAATCTATGGATTTCACGATTGGGCAGGGGCGCAGCCATGGGTGGGCCTGGGAGGACTTAGACCAACCCACTGGGGAGCCAGGCCCAGCCAATCTGAATTAGTTTTTCCCCACAGAAGGGTTTTATTACAGACAGAAATACTCCTCAGTTTCATCAGCTATCCGGGTGGTTAGTCTTAGCCAATCCTACAGGTAAAAAAAGCCGGATGTGGAGGTCCTGGGCTGGCGTGGTTACAAAGGGTCTGCGGTTGTGGAGGTCCTGGGCTGGCGTGGTTACAAAGGGTCTGCGGTTGTGGAGGTCCTGGGCTGGCGTGGTTATAAAGGGTCTGAGGTTGTGGAGGTCCTGGGTTGGCGTGGTTACAAAGGGTCTGCGGTTGTGGAGGTCCTGGGCTGGCGTGGTTACAAAGGGTCTGCGGTTGTGGAGGTCCTGGGCTGGCGTGGTTACAAAGGGTCTGCGGTTGTGGAGGTCCTGGGCTGGCGTGGTTACAAAGGGTCTGCGGTTGTGGAGGTCCTGGGCTGGCGTGGTTACAAAGGGTCTGCGGTTGTGAGGCCGTTTGGACGTACAGTACTGCCCAATCTTCAAAAACGAATTTGGAGGCAGCCTATGGTAGAGAAATTAACATACATTTATCTGGCAACAGCTTTGGAGGACATTCCTGGAGTCAGCATGTCAATTACATGCTCCTTCAAAACTGTGGCATTGTGTTGTGTGACACAACTGCACATTTTAGAGTGACCTTTTATTGTCCCCAGCACAATGTGCACCTGTGTAATGACCATGTTGTTTAATTAGCTTCTTGATAGGACGTGCGGTAGAGACTGTTGTCAATCTGGCAGGTTCTCCCGTCTCAGCCAAGGAACTCTGGAGTGGCCATTGGGTTCTCGGTCACCCCCAGATCAAGGTCCTTCTTGCCCGGTTGCTCACTTTGGTCGGCTGGCCAGCTCTAGTCAGAGTCTGGGTAGTTCCATATTTTTTCAGTTCCCCAATGATGGAGACCACTATGGTCTTGGAAACTTTAAACACTCTAGAAATGGTTTTACACCCTTCCCCAGACATATGCCTCATTACAATTATATCTCAAAGATTACAGCCAGGTCCTTGAACTTGCTGATATAGTTTCTGCTCTGACATGCACTGTCAACTGTGGGACCTTATGTAGAAAGGTATGTTTCTTTCCAAACAATTGAATTGGCCACATGTGGACTCTTAACGAGTTGACAACTCAAGGATGATCAAAGGAAATTGGATGCACCTGATTCAACTTGGACTGTAATAGCAAGGGGGTGTGAATACTTGCAGTACGAGTCAAAAATGTGGACATACCTACTAATTACAGGGTTTTACTTCATTTGTACCATTTTCTACATTGTAGAATAATAGTGAAGACATTAAAACTATGAAATAACACATATGGAATCATGTAGGAAGCAAAAAAAATGTTCAACAAATCAAAATATATTTTATATTCTTCAAAGTGGCCACCCTTTGCCTTGATGACAGTTTTGCACACGCTTGGAATTCTCTCAATCAGCTTCATGAGGTAGTCACCTGCAATGCATTTCAATTAACAGGTGTGCCTTGTTAAAATGTAATTTGTGGAATTTCTTTCATTAATGCGTTTGAGCCGATCAGTTGATATCCAGCCAATGGAGTTTTATTCACCTGCAACATGCATTCAATTCTAATCAAATGTTATTAGTCACATACACATGGGTAGCAGATGTTGATGCGAGTGTAGCAAAATAATTGTGCTTCTTGTTCCGACAGTGCAGTAATATCTAACAAGTAGTCTAACAAATTCAGAGGACTACCTTATAGTAACAAATGTAAAGGGATGAGCGATGGCCGTGCGGCATAGGCAAGATGCAGTAGATGGTGTAGAATACAGTGTATACATACAGTTGAAGTCGGAAGTTTACATACACCTTGGCCAAATACATTTAAACTCAGTTTCACAATTCCTGACATTTAATCCTAGTAAAAATTCCCTTTCTTAGGTCAGTTAGGATCACCACTTTATTTTAAGAATGTGAAATGTCAGAATAATAGCAGAGAGAATGATTTATTTCAGCTTTTATTTCTTTCATCACATTCCCATTTGGTCAGAAGTTAACATACACTCAATTAGTATTTGGTAGCATTGCCTTTAAAAATGGTTTTACTTGGGTCAAACGTTTCAGGTAACCTTCCACAAGCTTCCCACAATAAGTTGGGTGAATTTTGGCCCATTCCTCCTGGCAGAGCTGGTGTAACTGAGTCAGGTTTGTAGGCCTCCTTGCTCGCACAAGCTTTTTCAGTTCTGCACACATATGTTCTATAGGATTGAGGTCAGGGCTTTGTGATGGCCACTCCAGTACCTTGACTTTGTTGTCCTTATGCCATTTTGCCACAACTTTGGAAGTATGCTTAGGCCATTGTCGTGGACTCATTTGCGACCAAGCTTCAACTTCCTGACTGATGTCTTGAGATGTTTCTTCAATATATCCACGTAATTTTCCTACCTCATGATGCCATCTATTTTGTGAAGTGCACCAGTCACTCCTGCAGCAAAGCACCCCCACAACATGATGCTGCCACCGCCGTGCTTCACAGTTGGGATGGTGTTCTTCAGCTTGCAAGCATCCCCCTTTTCCCTTCAAACATAACGATGGTCATTATGGCCAAACAGTTCTATTTTTGTTTCATCAGACCAGAGGACATTTCTCCAAAAAAGTGTGATCTTTGTCCCCATGTGCAGTTACTTATTCTTTGCTGAGAGGTCTTTCAGGTTATATCGATATAGGACTCGTTTTCACTGTGGATATAGATACTTTGTACCTGTTTCCTCCAGCATCTTCACAAGGTCCATTGCTCTTGTTCTGGGATTGATTTGCACTTTTTGCACCAAAGTATGTTCATCTCTAGGAGACAGAACGCATCTCCTTCCAGTACCTTCAGGCATTTGGAAATTGCTCCCAAGGATGAACCAGACGTGTGGAGGTCTACAATTTCTTTCGGAGGTCTTGGCTGATTTCTTTTGATTTTCCCATGATGTCAAGCAAAGAGGCACTGAGTTTGAAGGTAGGCCTTGAAATACATCCACAGGTAGACCTCCAATTGACTCAAATTATGTCAATTAGCCTATCAGAAGCTTCTAAAGCCATGACATTATTTTCTGGAATTTTCCAAGCTGTTTAAAGGCAGTCAATGTAGTGTATGTAAACTTCTGACCCACTGGAATACAATGAATTATAAGTGAAATAATCGGTCTGTAATCAATTGTTGGAAAAATTACTTGTGTCATGCACAAAGTAGATGTCCTAACCGACTTTCCAAAATTATAGTTTGTTAACAAGAAATATGTGGAGTGGTTGAAAAATTATTTTTTATAATGACTCCAACCTTAGTGTACGTAAACTTCCGACTTCAACTGTAAGTGTGTTTCAGAGATAGTCAGAATATTAATATAATCTGTTTACAATCAAGTTATTTATTTAACCAGGCATCTCAGTTAAGAAGAAATTCTTATTTTCAATGACTGCTTGGGAACAGTGGGTTTAACTGCCTGTTCAGGCCTGTTCAGGCAGTTATTGACTTGATGGATCTTGTTTTTTAGCCTACATATGTTAATATGGGCTATTTTAGCACATTTCTGGGTTGCTTGATTGTTTTTAATTCTTTACTGGGAATCTTATCAGACGTAGACTTACTCATGGTATTTACATTGGAGCTGATTATGCAGCTCACCCTGCACTAAGTGGTCTTCCTACTATTGCACATCGCCTCAGTGCTAACAGTGTAACTCTGGTTTATAGGCTCTTGATTACTGCTTACAATAGCTGTAGGATAAACAGATGTATTCGGTGCAAGTAGGGGTACATCAATTAAATTACTTACATTGTGATTGTCAATGCCCCCTAAGATCATGTACATTTGATGCAGCATTATGACAACTCATTGTCACAGTGGTAGGGATTAACTGAGCTGGTCCTGGATCATTTACCAGTCATTGTTTCAACTCAGCCTTGAAATGCGTGGACAGAGTCCAGGAGCCAGAATGACTTGGATGGGCTCCATCATTCCTGTAGAGTATCTTCTGTTTCCAGAAGGTGTCAAAGTTATCAATAAAAGTGACTCCAGCAGAGATGCAGTAGTATTTTAGCCAGATGTGTAAAGCCAGCAGTCTGCTGAATCTCTCACACCCGCCGCCCAACGAAGGTACTGGACCTGAAATTATTGGTCGTTTTTGGAGTCTTTTAATGCTAAAATCAGTTCTTTAAAATCTATTTTCAAATGTTATGAGCTAGCCCTCCTGATGTCATTTGACCCCACATGGACTATGACTGTGTCAGCTCCCGGCATCTGTGGTAGAACAGTCGGAAGCAGCCTTGTTATGTCCTGTACTCGTGCTCCTGGGTAGCACAGGATTTTCGCCTTGGAGACCGAGATGTTTCTCACCATAGAGCTGGCTATGATGACAGCTGGTGATGTTGAATGGGCCGGTCTCTCAGGCAGCCTCACAGTCTGGTGAGGCTGGGAGCTCCGAGGAGGGGGAACAATGTTTCAGACAAAACAACTTACAAACACTAACACAACATTAAACAAAACTATAAACACACATACAGTACAACAAATACATTTTACGTTAAAAACATGGATGTCTTGAATAAAAACAGCTGGCCTTAAAAACAATGACACTCTTCGATGATATGTAACCAATGTGAAATGGCTAGCTTGCTAGCAGGGTGCGCGCTAATAGCGTTTCAATCGGTGACGTCACTCGCTCGGAGACCTTGAAGTAGTTGTTCCCCTTGCCCTGCAAGGGCCTTGACTTTTGTGGAGTGATGAGTATTGATGCTTCGTGGGAGGCAGTTGTAGATGTGTGCAGAGGGTCCCTGGTTCGAGCCCAGGTAGGGGCGAGGAGAGGGACGGAAGCTATACTGTTACATTGATGCTGTTGACCCGGATCACTGGTTGCTGCGGAAAAGGTCAAAAGGGGGGTGAGTGTAACTGATGTGAAATGGCTAGCTAGTTAGCGGGGTGCGCACTAATAGCATTTCAATTGGGGACGTCACTCGCTCTGAGACCTTGAAGTAGTTGTTCCAATTGCTCTGCAAGGGCCGCAGCTTTTGTGGAGCGATGGATATAACGATGCTTCATGGGTGTCACGCCCTGACCTTAGTTATCTTTGTTTTCTTTATTATTTTGGTTAGGTCAGAGTGTGACGAGTGTGATATGTGTTTTTATCCAGTCTAGGGTTTTTGAATGTTTATGAAGTTTTCCAGTCTAGGTGTTTTAATGTCTATGGTTGCCTAGATTGGTACTCAGAGGCAGCTGTTTATCGTGGTCTCTGATTGGGGACCATATTTAGTTAGCCATATGCCTTGGATAGTTTGAGGGCTATTGTCTGTGTGTAGTTGCCTGCGTCAGCACTCGTTGTTCATAGCTTCACGGTCGGTTTGTATAATTTGTTAAGTGTTCTTTGTTTATTAAAAGGAAGAATATCACGCTGCGCCTTGGTCTCCTCTATACGACGAATGTGACAGTGGAAGGCAGTTGTAGATGTGTGCAGAGGGTCCGTGGTTCGAGCCCAGGTATGGGCGAGGAGAGGGACGGAAGCTACACTGTTACATATATACATCGATCAAGTGTTTAAATTCTACCAATGAAACTAGATCATCAAATTTGAAAATGTTCAGGAGAGAATTCCAGGACCTAAAGTAACTAAAACTTTCTACCATGACCTGTTCTAATTTGTGGTACTGTTAGAAGCAAATGAGAATGGCACCGTAATTTATATTTATTTACCGACCTGACTAAAAAATAACATTTTACCCAATATGGCCTTATAGTGTATGCCAGTGTTTAAGCCTACGCAAGGTCAATGATGACCAGCCAACAGCACTGTAGAAATCACAATGATGTGTTAGCCGTTTTTATTTGAAATGAACCTGAGGGCTGCATGATACACTGAATCAATTGCTCTCATGGTAGTGGTTGAGGCCTGCATATATATATATATATATAGCCTTTTAATAAAACCTATTTTCAGTTTGAGCTTCGTTATCAAGTTCTCTACATGCACAGTGAAGCTCAGCTTATCATCAACCCACACACCCAAATATATGTACACTTTAAATTGCTCTATAGTATGTCCAGCCAATGTAGCAATGACATGATTATTAACATGCCTGGCATTTGAAAATGCCATGCATTTTGATTTACCTGAATAAAGAACCATCTTTAAATCATATGGATTATGTTGTATGATGTTAATGCTCTTTGGGCTTTTCAAAAGCTAAACTACTACCACTTGAATAAAGAACAGTATCATCTGCATAAAAATGAACATCTGCTGTTTCAATAAGATCCCCAATGTTGTTTATATACCAAATTTAACAACAGTGGGCCCAAAATAGATCCTTGCGGAACACCTGAGCACAGCTCTATGGACTCAGATTTACAACCATCCACCATTACACATTGTGTAGTTTATAAAAAGTAGTTGCTTTCAGATTTGTATTCAAATCGTTTTAAAATGTAGTCCTTTTTGGGGGATCTGTATTCAAATAGTTATGGTTACTTCCAATGTAATTATTTGCTCCTCCAAAAAAATAGTTACTGTCCCATCAACTCCCACTCCTCTCCTCCGGCGTTCTACCTGGCCGGTATACTCATCATTATGCACACCTAGCATCAATCATTACGTGCTTCTGCACGTCATCAGGAGGCACACCTGGACTCCATTATCTCACTTAATACCCTCCCTATATCTGGCACGCTGTGTTTGTGTAGAAGCTACTGTTATGTTGTCTCGGTCCATGTTTGTTGTTTTATTAAATGTTTCACCTGCTTCTCAGTGTCTCCGTTACAGTTACTTTCCACAAAGCATAGTTAAAACTATAGTTATCCCCGCTCTGGAACACATTGGGTTATTTTGACCCAGCCAGTTGGACCACTTAGTTGTTGGGTTATTGACGCTAGGTTATTGAGCTATGGCCCACTGGGTCCGAGCAGAAGACTGGAGGGTGTGGCTTTCAAATAGTTATTTTTGGCAACATGTGAGAGGAAATGCCATTCCGGTTCATGTTCTTTTGTATTGTCAGCACATGTTAAGGTTGAGCACTTTTGTAGCTTTCATGAGGCTTACAGAAAGAGCTGCAAAACCTGGACCCGTACGAATCAGCTGGGCTTGACAATCTGGACCCTCTATTTCTGAAACTATCCGCCGCCATTGTCGCAACCCCTATTACCAGCCTGTTCAACCTCTCTTTCATATCGTCTGAGATCCCCAAGGATTGGAAAGCTGCCGCAGTCATTCCCCTCTTCAAAGGGGGAGACACCCTGGACCCAAACTGTTACAGACCTATATCCATCCTGCCCTGCCTATCTAAGGTCTTCGAAAGCCAAGTCAACAAACAAGTCACTGACCATCTCGAATCCCACCGTACCTTCTCCGCTGTGCAATCTGGTTTCCGAGCCAGTCACGGGTGCACCTCAGCCACGCTCAAGGTACTAAACGAAGTCATAACCGCTATTGATAAAAGACAGTACTGTGCAGCCATCTTCATCGACCTTGCCAAGGCTTTCGACTCTGTCAATCACCATATTCTTATCGGCAGACTCAGTAGCCTCGTTTTTTCTGATGACTGCATTTCCTGGTTCACCAACTACTTTGCAGACAGAGTTCAGTGTGTCAAATCGGAGGGCATGCTGTCCGGTCCTCTGGCAGTCTCTATGGGGGTGTCACAGGGTTCAATTCTCGTGCCGTCTCTTTTCTCTGTATACATCAATGATGTTGCTCTTGCTGCGGGCGATTCCCTGATCCACCTCTACGCAGATGACACCATTCTGTATACTTCCGGCCCGTCCTTGGACACTGTGCTATCTAACCTCCAAATGAGCTTCAATGCCATACAACACTCCTTCTGTGGCCTCCAACTGCTCTTAAACGCTAGTAAAACCAAATGCATGCTTTTCAACCGTTCGCTGCCTGCACCCGCAGGCCCGACTAGCATCACCACCCTGGTTGGTTCCGACCTTGAATATGTGGACATCTATAAGTACCTAGGTGTCTGGCTAGACTGTAAACTCTCCTTCCAGACTCATATCAAACATCTCCAATCGAAAATCAAATCTAGAGTCTGCTTTCTATTCCGCAACAAAGCCTCCTTCACTCACGCCGCCAAACGTACCCTAGTAAAACTGACTATCCTACCGATCCTCGATTTCGGCGATGTCATCTACAAAATAGCTTCCAACACTCTACTCAGCAAACTGGATGCAGTTTATCACAGTGCCATCCATTTTGTCACTAAAGCACCTTATACCACCCATCACTGCGACCTGTATGCTCTAGTCGGCTGGCCCTCGCTACATATTCGTCGCCAGACCCACTGGCTCCAGGTCATCTACAAGTCCATGCTAGGTAAAGCTCCACCTTATCTCAGTTCACTGGTCACGATGGCAACACCCACCCATAGCACGCGCTCCAGCAGGTGTATCTCACTGGTCATCCCTAAAGCCAACACCTCATTTGGCCGCCTTTCGTTCCAGTTCTCTGCTGCCTGTGATTGGAACGAATTGCAAAAATCGCTGAAGTTTTATCTCCCTCACCAACTTTAAACATCTGCTATCTGAGCAGCTAACCGATCACTGCAGCTGTACATAGTCCATCGGTATATAGCCCACCCAATTTTACCTACCTCATCACCATACTGTTTTTATTTATTTACTTTTCTGCTCTTTTGCACACCAATATGACCATCTGATAATTTATCACTCCAGTGTTAATCTGCAAAATTGTAATTATTCACCTACCTCCTCATGCCTTTTGCACACAATGTATATAGACTCTCTTTTTTTCTACTGTGTTATTGACTTGTTAATTGTTTACTCCATGTGTAACTCTGTGTTGTCTGTTCACACTGCTATGCTTTATCTTGGCCAGGTCGCAGTTGCAAATGAGAACTTGTTCTCAACTAGCCTACCTGGTTAAATAAAGGTGAAATAAATCAAATTAAAATAAAAAACACAGGAGTATGAGTTCCTCAAGTGCCTACGCATATCCCAATGTTGGGAGAGTTACCACTTTGTGATAATATTGAAATAATGTTATTTCAATCAAGTACAGGCTTAAGAGAATGAACTCCAGAGACAACCCCACCCCCACTGGGGAGCAGATGTTCCAATGACAGCCTTAAAAGGTCATGAACAGTCAAAAGCATGTTGTTAATGATATTGGATGATATTTGGATGAAACCAGATCAAAGTATAAAGACTGTTGCTTCTACACTGAACAAAAATATAAACACAACATGTAAAGTGCTGGTCCCATGTTTCATGAGCTGCAATAAAAGATCCCAGAAAGTCTGTGTGCACAAAGTTTATTTCTCTCAAATTCTGTGCACAAATGTGTTTACGCCCCTGTTAGTGAGCATTTCTTTGCCGAGATAATTCATCCACCTGACTGATGTGGCATATTAAGAAGCTGATTAAACAGCATGATCATTTCACAGGTGCACCTTCTGCTGGGGACAATGTGCAGTTTTGAGCGTGCAATTGGAATCCTGGCTGACTGCAGGAATGTCACCCAGAGCCGTTGCCAGATAATTTAATGTTCATTTCTCTATCATAAGCTGCCTCATCTAAGATATCTAAGATAATATCTAAGAGGCCTCACAACCCCAGACCACCTGTAACCACGCCAACCCAGAATCTACACATCCGGCTTCTTCACCCGTGGGATCATCTGAGACCATCCACCCGAACAGCTGATGAAACTGGATTTACACAACCGAAGAATTTCTGCACAAACTGTCAGAAACCGTCTCAGGGAAGCTCATCTGTACGCTGGTAGTCCTCACCAGTGGCTTGACCTGAACGCAGTTCAGCGTTTTGAGCAAATGCACACCTTTGATGGTCACTAGCATGCTGGAGAAGTGTGCTCTTCACAGATGAATCCCGGTTTCAACTGTACCGGGCAGATGGCAGACAGTGTATATGGCGTCGTGTGAGTGAGCAGTTTGCTGATGTCGACGTTGTGGACAGACTGCCCCATGGTGGTGGTTGGGTTATAGTATGGGCAGGCAATAGCTATGGACAATGACCACAATTACATTTTATCAATGGCCATTTGAATGCACAGTGAATACAGAAACCCATATGGAAATGTTTACCACATGAATAGCTTCGAGAGACTATCCATAACATTGCAGTCATGATAAACCAGATCTGAAATGAATGATAACGTAATAGATCCAAGTAGAATGACGGCTAATTAATCAATTCTCTTCTCCTGGGGGAAAACATGGAGCTAAAACATCACAGCAAATGCTAGATGCTACTACCACTCTGGGATGAAAAGGTCATGCTGTATAAGAGGTTTAAAAGACGGGTGGAAAGCCGCCAGCACCAGGTCTGGGTGGAGGAGGCCGCCCGCGTCTTAGGGAGCGGAGGAAGAAGGAGCAGCCTGGCTCATCGCCTCGCGTCTTGGAATACCCTCCCCCCCCCGCAGGTAAAGCCGGTTCTGGAATATTTCCTTCCCTCTGGGAAACCCGACCTCTTCTCCTGAGAATGGAATGCAAATCACCTGAGAAACCAAGGAGGAATCACCAAATCACCTGGGAAACCAAGGAGGAATCACCAAATCACCTGGGAAACCGAGGAGGAATCACCAAATCACCTGGGAAACCAAGGAGGAATCACCAAATCACCTGGGAAAACCGAGGAGAAATTCACAAATCACCTGGGAAACCGAGGAGAAATTCACAAATCACCTGGGAAACCGAGGAGGAATCACCAAATCACCTGAGAAACCAAGGAGGAATCACCAAATCACCTGGGAAACTGAGGAGGAATCACCAATCACCTGAGAAACCAAGGAGGAATCACCAAATCACCTGGGAAACCAAGGAGGAATCACCAAATCACCTGGGAAACCAAGGAGGAATCACCAAATCACCTGGGAAATCGAGGAGGAATCACCAAATCACCTGGGAAACCAAGGAGAAATTCACAAATCACTTGAGAGTGTTTGTAGATCGATCACTGGAACAATCTCCAGGGAGGTATGCCGTCTGTCATGACTTAAACAACATGGAAAGCATAACGTCGTTGAAAGACGAGCAAATGAAAGACACAAGCGGCGAGTTGGCATATAAATACGCCCCTAGATTTATGCCCATTGGTTGAAAGAATGGAAAGGGATTATTGGACGAGTGAGCCCATAGGTTATTCAGGACGTGTGGTGGAATTGCCTTAGTGTTCCATGCTCATAGGCTGAAGTTAATTAGTGAATGACATTCTACACGCTTGCTAATAGTAAAGAAGGAGAGCTGTGGCTATGTTAACGAGGTCACATTAATAATACTACGATATAACTACAATACTTTTATGCTGACAAGGTGACATTATAAACAGTACCATGTAAATAAATACCTGCTAAGCTGATGAGGTAGCATTATAAACACTACCGTTATACTCCGTTTATTAGGTACACCCATCGAGTAACGGGTCGGATCCCTCTTTGCCTCCAGAACAGACTGAATTCTTTGAGGCATGGAAACATTGCTCACATGGTATCAAGTGACCTAAAGTGTGTTAGGAATACATTTCCCACAACATTACGCCACCGCCACCAGCCTGTACCGTTGACACCAGGGAGGATGGACTCATGCTGCTTATACCAAATCCTGACTCTGCCATCAGCATGATCACATGCTACTTATTTTCTTAGTACTATTTTCCAAATTGTCCATCTCAGGGCACTGTAGATGTATTACGCAATTCTGTGTCAATCACTTACAACTCATCAACTCTACTTTTGCCATTGCCATTTTGCCCTGCACATTTGTGTTTGTATTTATTAGGGATTCCCATTAGCTGTTGCCAAGGCAGCAGCTACTCTTCCTGGGGTCCAAACACATTAAGGCACTTACATCACATATAAAACAGTACATCAAATTACAGTATTACGCCACTACATATCTATAATACAAAACATGTATAATACCACCATACAACAATATTACAATGTACCTGTGTGTAGAGAGAGTGTGCTAGTGTTTGTGTGCGTATGCGTGTGTCTGTACCTTTGTGTGTGTCTCTTCTCAATACTGTGCAGAGAGACAGTGGCCTGACCTGCCTCTCAGTCAACCCACTCTGACCTTTCTCAGTCTGCTGAGGGTTACACCCATTTTCTTTATCAGATCACTGAGGATTACGTTTCTTTATCAGCTCCAAACGGCCAATACATTTGACCCGTGTCCATGTTGCTTGCCTTTGGATTTGATATTTGCTGCCCCTCAAACTCCTAGCAGAGTTACTGGCCCATTTACACTGAGTTTGGATAGCGTTGATATTCAAATCATAGTCTGTATTCAGTGCATGAAGTCACATGTCAGGCAGCAGGGCATTGCCAAGTTCTGACATGTTGAGGGATGCACTCTGGTGGAATTGCTGTAGCATTTTATGCTAGTCAAATCATATTTTATGGATTAGATAAGGCGACCACATTTTCTGCTCTTTGTTTACTTTTAAGTAAAGCATACTGAGTAGGGGCGAAACACAGATCAACTCAGATCAGCTGATATGCCAGTGTGAAAGCTATTTTCACTTATAAACTGGGTGGTTCGAGCCCTGAATGCTGATTGGCTGACAGCCGTGGTATATCAGACCATATACCACAGGTATGACAAAACATGTATTTATACTGCTCTAATTACGTTGGTAACCAGTTTATAATAGCAATAAGGCACCTCCGGGTTTGTGGTATCTGGCCAATATATCACGGCTAAGGGCTGTATCCAGCCAGTCTACATTGGCCATATACCACACCCCCTCGGGCCTTATTGCTTAAAAATATCATCACGTAATGGTGCAGAGAAGATAGCACTTCAAGTATACAGGCAGAGTACACCCACACACATTTTGAAATAGCAATGAAGGGGGATTTTAGAGTGAAACAGAATCTATTGAAAAATCTATGAAACAATTGTGTACATACTGTAATTGTTTTGATTTCAAATCAAAGGGTTTAACAAAGTAGACACTGTGGAAATTCTTATCCATATGCTACCATCGTCCGGTCACATAACACACAAATTTCTAGATGAAATGTAGTACATATGGTGGTTCCAGATCATTGCCTGTGGGCTTTAATTTGATTTCTGCCTAGAGTACACATTTTCCATCTGCTATGCTGTCCAACATAAAGTTGTACATTAGGATAATTTCTCTTAGCTCTTTTTTTCATTACTCCACTGTCACTCCAAATGGCTGGGCTAGCACTGCCCTCAGAGAACGGAATATGTAGTGGTTACTTGGGGAGACAAGTAAATAACTCAAATTAGAAACCACTTTGAAAGATTTTATTCAATGTGCCAATGTTTGGTAAGTGTCTGTACTAGCTTAAGAAGTTTTGTCATCCATAAAAAATTTGTTTTACAGAAAATGTTTTTTTAGGCCCTAAAGTAAATATACTGTTGGAATTATGGGTTAAACTTGGAACATTGCTATCCTAGAGACATGATACATCAGAAGTTAGACTATAGTATCTGAGGGGTGATAGAGACTGGTTTTTACATCAGAAGTTAATGGTTATCTGTAGGAGCCAGATGGCTTTGGAATGTGTTGTGTGGACGGGAGGAAGTCACAGGATTGCTATTGGGGATACGAGTGGAGATCTTTGGATTAGGCATCAAGGGGGTTGAGGTCAGGTCCGATCCCCTTAAGAGAGAAACAATGGTTTATTACCCTATCACTTCGTCTTCCTGTCAAACCATAAAAGAGAGAAGGAGGAGGAGTGCCTAAATTGGAGTATATATACTTGTGGTGGTGGATTTGTTGTTGTTGTCTAATGCAGCTGTATTGATCCTCTGGGCAGAATAAAACTTGGTTAAGATTTCATAATGTCTGAGTGTTTTACTCTGAGAATTACAACCTAACACTGTATATATAATACAGTATCTCATCAAATATACTATGATCAGCCAAGCAGTCATTTTATACAATTTCATAGGTCAATCTTTTTTTTTAAAGAGTTGGCAAGTGTATTTACTAAGTAATTGACAGATGACGAAACTTCTTAGGCTTGTGGAGACACTAACCGAACATTAGCACATTAAATAACAGCTTTCTACATTTTTTTCTAGTTTGAGTTATTTACTTGTTACAACTGACCCTGTGTTACTTTTGATCTGCTATCTTTATAATCAACTCAATATTGCCAAATATGATATATTCTGTCATTTGTTAAATGCTGTTTAGCAACTTTGGTCATTTGACTTTTGTTTGACTGCCGTTACAAAATGTAACGCTATAGCCTACTCGGTGAGGTTTGTGTGCCCTGGGTGTGCTCTGTGTAAAGATAGCCTAGGCCAACTGCTGAAATGCATTGAATTAATAGAGGAACATGATGTTAAGGTTTTCTTCCGTCGAAGGAGAGGAGGACCAAAATGCAGAGTGGTTACTTGTAAACATCTTTAATAAAGATGAAAAATACAAACAGTATACAAAAACAATAAACGTAACGTGAAAAACCAAACCAGCCCTATCTGGTGCAAACAGAGATAGGAACAATCACCCACGAATTACCTAAAGAATATGGCTGCCTACATATGGTTCCCAATTAGAGACAACGATAAACACCTACCTCTGATTGAGAACCACTCTAGGCAACCATAGACTTTCCTAGAATACTACACTGAACACAAACCCATTAATCTACAAAAACCCCTAGACAAGACAAACACATAATCACCCATGTCACACCCTGGCCTGACCAAAATAATAAAGAAAACACAAAATACTAAGGCCAGGGCGTGACACATGATAACGTTTGGAATTAATGAACGGCCTGTTTCGCAATTCACAACAATGTCATTTGCGATCAAAGATACTGTCACGCCTGCTCCCGCTCTTCGTCCCCCTCTCCCAGCCTGCTTGCCCAGCGCCCATGTCTCGGCCGGCTGGCGCAGGTGGGACGCCGGGTGGCGCCCCTTGGGGGGGGGTACTGTTACGATTGTTCCTGCTCTTCCTGCCCCTGGTGCTCGAGGGCACCAGGTTCCCCAGGATGACGCAATCGAGCCAACATCAGAACGTACACCTGCCTTTCCCAGTCACTCGCATCTGCCCTGATTGGACTGAATTCTATTACTTGTGTTATTGCCTTCCTTATATCTGTTTGTTCCCTAGCTCTGTTCCCCGCTTCAGGATTGATGTTTGTCATATGTCCTTGTTTACCCGGGTGCTGACACTTCCTGTCGTGTTCTATGTCCGTTCCCTATTAAATGTTTGAATCCACGTACCTGCTTCTCCTGTCCAGCGTCGTTTCCTTACGGTTTCTAAATATCAGTTTCAACTTGCTGTGAAATCGTTACATAGTGGCGCAGCGACAATCTTATTTTGGCATACTGTCCATATCTTGGTTTTAAACGCTTTAAATTGGCACTTACGATTTTATGTAGTATTTCCTAGAACTCTCAGGATAAATATGGATTATTCCTGGTATTGAAACCTGGTAGATTTTCAGGAAAATATGAATCCCTACTACTCGGTATGCTTTACTGAAAAGGAAACAAAGTACAGAAAATGTGGTCCCCGTTTCAAATAATATATAGTGCATCTCTCAACATGTCAGAACGTGGTAATGCCCTGCTGTCTGATGTATGAGCCTGTACTCAGTGCATATGCTATGATTTGAATATCAACGCTATCCAAACTCAGTGTAAATGGGCCAGTAACTCTGCTAGGAGTTTGAGGGGCAGCAAATATCAAATCCAAAGGCAAGCAACATGGACACGGGTCAAATGTATTGGCCGTTTGGAGCTGATAAAGAAACGTAATCCTCAGTGATCTGATAAAGAAAATGGGTGTAACCCTCAGCAGACTGAGAAAGGTCAGAGTGGGTTGATTGAGAGGCAGGTCAGGCCACTGTCTCTCTGCGCAGTATTGGGATTCTGGCAAGCCATATGTGCCTGGAGAATGACAGGTAAATGGCAATGGCAAAAGTCGAGTTGATTAGTTGTAAGTGAAGTGATTGACACCTGAATTGCGTAACTACAGTGTCCTGAGATGACAATTTGCTAAAAATAGTACTGAGAAAATAAGTAGCAAGTGATACATTGGGGAGATGGGATGGGGGATCTCCCTCTCTTCTGCTCAGCACATCACATGCATCTCCAGGAAATGTTCACTGTGCAGACACACAACAGGTGTCCCACTAATACCAAGTACCTCATTGCTCTGGTCTTTGAGGGAGAGGGGGAAAGGGACGGGGTCTTTCTTTTTTTGGCAGGGTAAAATGAAACGCCCTGTAACAATGATTGACTCCAACATTTATAGGTCTTTTCAACATTTCCCTGAGCTATCCCCTTCTCAGTGTGATACCAACATTGCATCCTGGGTAATTTATTAAATGGTTGTGAGAGTGTTGCAGAGGATCCCGCTGTGCCAGCTGAGTTCTATAGAAATCCATTCCCTGCTCAGCGCTAACCAACAAAAGCTTTAGGACTCATTTCAGATCGGCTTTGCTTTATCCTTCAAAAAAACAAAAGCTTAATACTTAACCTACAAACGTGAAATGTTGTTTGCAATGAAAGAAAAGGGAAGAAGTCAGTGCTTGAAAAGACAGGGGATTGTATAAAGGCGAACACACTCTCCTCCACCAGACACTGTATATTTAGTGAAAAATACACTCCTCCACCACACACTACCTTATATTTAGTGATAAATACACTCCAGACAGTAACCTTATATTTAGTGAAAAATACACTCCAGACATTACTGTATATTTAGTGAGAAATACCCTCCTCCACCAGACACTACTGTATATTTACTGAGAAATACACTCCTCCACCAGACACTACTGTATAATTAGTGATAAATACACTCCTCCACCAGACACTACTGTATATTTAGTGAGAAATACACTCCTCCACCAGACACTACTGTATAATTAGTGAAAAATACACTCCTCCACCAGACACTACTGTATAATTAGTGAAAAATACACTCCTCCACCAGACACTACTGTATATTTAGTGAGTGGTGGATTAAGGTCCTAAAAAAACTCCAATATCTATTCGAATAACAGACGTAAAACAAAACGTGTATTTTTTTGTCCATCTATATTGTCCCGTATAGATGTTTCTGATGAAGATCTATAGAACCCTGACTCCATTGCACCTATAATCGTCATATCATATTTTTACTTCAACTTGCTCTAAATATTCTGTCCAGACCTGAACAGCAACAGGGGGACTAGAACAAAATCCCAATGGTTGACTATCCCGAGGGCGGGTTTTACTTGAACTCTTCAAAGCTCAACAGTGTGTATGAATCTGTTCTTGGGTTGCCGGTTCAATTAGAGCTGGGACGATAAATCTAAATTGAGCTACACTGACCATACCAATCACTTATCACAGGCATTTTGCTGATATCATTAATTATGATAAGTAGCCTATACTAGAGAAATGTGAAGTTTAAAATATACATTTTGCTAATATGGTTGCTTTTTAATTAGACAATTGATGGCTACAAACATCAAACTAGTAGAAGTTAAAAAGGCCCAATGCAGCTGTCACGATCATTGTAGGAATTATCGGACCAAGGTGCAGCGTGATATGGTTTCCACATGTTTATTAACTGAAAACGCACAAAAACAAAGAAATAACGAAATGTGAAGACAATGGAGTGCTCACAGGCCAACATACCAGGCCAACATAGAAATAGATAACCTAGATTACACACCCCGACCTAACCAAAATAGAGAATAAGAAGGTACTCTAGGCTCTCTATGCGTGACAGCAGCTGTTTTTATCTCAATATCAAATCATTTCTGGGTAACAACTAAGTACCTTACTGTGATTATCTTCAATTAAAATTGTCAAATTAACAAAAAGCTTCTTAGCAAAGAGAAATTCCTCAAGCAAAATTGTTGCTAGGACTGTCTGGGAGTGGTCTGAGTATCAGCTAATCATCAAGGTAAGACCCAAGCGCAGACTGTGAAGTAACCATGTTTATTGTAACAACAGGGGCAGGCAAACGACAGGTCAAGGCAGGCAGGGGTCGATAATCTAGAGTAGGAGCAAAGGTACAGGACGGCCGGCAGGCTCAGGGTCAGGCAGAGTTTAGTAATACAGAGGTAGAGCAAAGGTACAGGACGGCCGGCAGGCTCAGGGTCAGGCAGAGTTTAGTAATACAGAGGTAGAGCAAAGGTACAGGACGGCCGGCAGGCTCAGGGTCAGGCAGAGTTTAGTAATACAGAGGTAGAGCAAAAGTACAGGATGGCAGGCAGGTACAGAACGGCAGGCAGGTACAGAACGGCAGGCAGGGTCAGGCAGAGTGGTCAGGCGGGCGGGTACAGGGTCAGGACAGGCAAGGGTCAAAAACCAGGAGGACGAGAAAAAGAGAGGCTGGGAAAAGACAGGCGCTGACAGGACAAACGCTGGTAAACTTGACAAACAAGACAAACTGTCACAGACAAACAGAAAACACAGCTATAAGTACCCAGAGGGTAAGTGGGGGAAATGGGTGACACTTGGAGGGGGTGGAGAAAAGCACAAGGACAGGTGAAACAGATCAGGGTGTGACACTGAGTAGGGAGGAGAAAACTGAAAACTGTTATTGGCGAGATGTTTGGAACTCTTTGTTACTGGCCTATTAATTCATTAACCGCCTGTTGCTAGGGTTAGGGGAAATAATATAGGAAAATATTGAATCTATTATATATATATATTTACAAAAAATATATATATGGAAGATTGGAAATGTTGCAGACAATTACATTGACGGAAGCCACAATCTATCTGCACTATTAAAGCTGATCCACCCCTTTAAAAAAATATAATAATAGTAATAATAATAACAACAATTAACCACCTGGTGATGTCACCAGACAGGCCAAAACTCCATCCCACGAAAACAGACTGAAATTTCAGGCAGTCTTTTTAAACAGCTCTTACACTAAAAGGCCATTATCATCATTTAAAAAAATGTCACCCTATTATTCCAACCACATAGTGTGGAAGTATATATATATATATATATATAAACACAGGAAAATCCCATTTATGACTGCACTGGTCAATAATTGTTTTTTAAATAAATTGGTTCACATTAATGTTATAAGCGTATCGTTATCGCATTAATTCAGGCAATTTATCGCTGTATGGATTTTTGTCCATATCGCCCAGCTCTAGGTTAAATTCTCCACTGCGTGGATTGTGGGCATCAGTAATCCCCAGCTAAAGCGTTCAGTTAAGATTTCGATTAGATAACATGGACTGACTGGTTGCCTGGTTATGTTTCTAAGATGGGAATAATATCTGCAACTGACGGGGATTGGAGTGCAATATTATCAAACTGCTAATCATTAACCTGGGATCTTACCAAAAGTATCCACCCACATTGCCTCAAGAGCAACATCAACATCAGAACACACAAAAATACATTTTCCCTCCAAATGCTTCCTCTTGAACACCTTTAATTGGTGTGAGGCCAGACCATGTACTGGGCATTCAATATCTCCCTTTTAACTGTTATAGCCTGTTTGGATGGCTGAATATATTTAAATGAGGTGTCTTTGTGGGATAGATCTGACCACAGCACACAACGCAGAGCATGATAAAAGCTTTCTGTTACCCACCGGAGATGTGAGAGGCCTTTAAATCTGTCTGTGTTGACCGGCACACCCCCTCTTCCTAGTAGGAGGCGTTCTTTTGTCTTACTGTAGTGACATATGAATGAGCAATAGCACCAGAGAGGTCAGAACCAGGGCGTGCTTGCCTCACACAGTATTTGTGCAGGGTAATAGGGTGCTTTATTTCTTTCCTGCTACACTCATTCAAATGTTCAGAATGTCAATTCTATTAATGATGTTATTACCAGGCCTGTACCAACAATACATCTCTTGAAAGATTCCTCCTCCTTAGCTCAACTCCAACCCATAATAATAAAAATATATATATGACTACGCCAGAAAATTGGATAATCAAATAATGGTACAACTAGTATTATGGTATTGACCAACTTTGTGGTTAGAGTGTCTGCGCTTAGATTGAAAGGTTGTTCAATACCCTGCTGAGTCATACCAAAGACTGTAAAAATGGGACCTGATGCGTCTCTGTTTGGCACTCACTATTAAGGAGATAGATTGGGGCCCGGCGACAGACTAGCAGGGGATGTGCTTGTACATCAAGCTGCCTCACGCTACAGAAACAGGAGACAGGCTTGGGCATGAGAACTTACTTTGAATTTTGTCCTATGGTTTGTAATTTGAGTTCACTCTGGTAGTCCTCAACTGACGAGATAGTGTAGAATTATTATTAGATTAGATTACTGACCTTTAGGTCAATTTAAATGTGCAGGCTAAACTGTGTAGGGGACAAAGGGGTTCTTTGGGGTTCATACAAACCTGTGATGTTTCAAACTAAATGTTAGCTAGAAGCCAGAGGAAATTGTGTGTTTAATAAAAGCACATCCTACAGGGGTTCTACAGTATCTAATGCAGTGGTTCTTAACCTTGTTGGAGGTACTGAACCCCAACAGTTTCATATGCGCATTCACCGAACCCTTCTTAATTGAAAAAAAAAAATCTATTTCAAAACATAGGTATATATTTGACTGGTGCACAAAATGAACCGTGCATCAACATCACTGTTTTCAAAGAACAAAATCATCAAAACATTTTCACACAGATTATCATTTTCACAAAAACAAAAACATAATAATGAATATTTACTGCAAATCAGTGTGACTTCTGCTGTTGCCTTTCAGAGACCAGTTCAGAAATGCGTGGCTTCACCTTGGCAAGTGCCACTCTCATGTCATTTTCGCAACAAAGTCTGTTCCTTTTCTTCGTTTTTATGTCCAGCATCCTCGAAAAGGATTGGGCAAAGATATGTTGTAACAAACGGTATGAAAATCTCCAGAGCTTTCTTAGCAATAACAGGGATTTACCATTTGTTGACACCAAAACGTTGAAAGCGTTGTTGTTCTGAAGAGTTGCTGTTGAACCTGGCTCTGCTGAATTTCAATGATTTCATCAAGGTATTCATCATTGACATCTGTTGTCTCAACACTAAACGTGACGGCTGTCTCACCCATGCTGGATATGACTCTCTTGTAGGGAAGTATCCGTCGAAAGACTTTGCAAGCTCATCTAAGTGCGTGGCTATTGCTTGCTTCAGTTCAGCGGGTACAGAAATGTCTCTGATTCCAGATACATCTTCGATCTTACTTACACAGTCGTCCAGCAGGGGAAAGTTTGCAAAGTTATTGTTCTCTGTTCGTCGTTTCCATAACGGTAGCTTTTTTGAAAAGCCTTCAGGTTTTCCTTTCGATGATGTTGACTCCACCGCCCTGCATCTTTTGATTGAGATGATTGAGAGCTGCGAAGATATCGGCCATGTACGCTAAAATGAGAATGAACTCAGAATTTTTGAAGCAATCTGCATGACAATGTTGGTGCTCTTGCAAAAACAGGGCTAATTCCACACGCACGGCAAAAACACGATTCAGCACCTGTCCCCGGGATAACCACCTAACGTTAGAATGGTACAGAAGTACGAATTCAGAGCCCATTTCTTTACACAGCTCACTGAAGATGCGATGCCGCAGAGCACTAGTTCGCACATAGTTCACGCATTCCACTACAATTTTTAATACTTCTGCCAGTTTTGGAGGCAAGGTTTTTGTTGCCAACCATGCCTGTGCAGAATACAACCCAATGATGTGTGGTGCATCGGCTTTCACTAGTTCCAAAACCAGACTTTCTTCCCAGCATGACTGGAGCTCCATCCGAACAAACTGCAGAAACCATATCCCACGAAAGATTGTTGTCTTTGAAGAAGTCATCCACAAGTTTCTTCACATCGGCTGCCTTAGTTGTTGTTGTAAGAGGCTTACAAAATAAAAATTCTTCCTTTATCACGTCGTCTTTCACGTAGCGCACGAATACAGCAAGCTGGCTTAGATTGGAAACGTCTGTGGTCTCGTCGAGTTGAAGGCTGAATTTTGCCGGGCTTGAAATCAGATCTGCAACTACTTGAGCCAAGATGTCTTTGCTCATGTCCTCTATTCTGTCGCTGATGGTGTCATTTGAAAGAGAAATTTGGGATAACTTAACTTCGGCCTCTTTTCCCAGCATGATATTCGCCATCTTCAACACAGCTGGTTTTATGAGTGTTTCACCAATGGTGTGTGGTTTGCCCTGCTTTGCGATCAGGTAAGCAACCCGATGCTGTGAGGATCGGTTTGTTGATGGGTACAAAGCCGAGAACAGGCAGAGTAGCCTTTTCATTGAATCTGGCTCTCTTCACCTTGAATTCAGCGAGTGTTGTGTTCTTGTATTTTCCATCTCCATGCAGCTTAAGGAAGTGTTCTCTTAGTTTTGCCGGTGCTAGACTAGAATTGCTCAACTTGGCATTGCAAATCATGCAGTTAGGACATTGACTCCCATCACGCTCGGTTATACATGTAAATCCATATTGTACATATTCGTCCGACCACTTTCTTTTTTTGCTCGACATAGTAAGTATGAAGGGATTAAAATATTAAGAAAGAAATCACAAGACATACCATCACCACAGTCACAAACTGAGCGCGCCAAATTCCCTGCAGCACAGATAGGCCAAGTGATGTAGCGTGATCACCTGCAGCCAATGATGGCCAAGCGGAGCGGGTCATCACGAATCATATGAATCGGATGTTTGTCTTGACCTCCGCCGAACCCCTGAGACTGACTCACCGAACCCCTGGGGTTCGATCGAACCCAGGTTAAGAACCACTGATCTAATGCTTACAAATAAATAAATAAATGATAATGAAATATGCCAAATACAGCTACAGGCCGAGCCTGACATTGACAATTTGCTAATTGTTTATTTTATTTCAGTGAGGAGTCATAAAACCATTGGACGACTGTTGCTGACCTCTGTTGAATGATTGTGATTGGGCAGTGGGCTGACTGTGAGAAGGTATGTAGCCTATCTAAATGATTTATAATCAATTATGTATAGTAAGTCTTGGTGGTTCAATAGTCCAGTTAATCATTACATTACTTTTAACACTATGATTTGCTCAGTGTGGCAGTAACCCAACTATCAGAGGCAGAGGATCTCTCTTTCGGCTGCTGCTGACAACAACTGCATGTCAATTGTTCTACAACAAAATAATGATAATGTTTGTTATAGGATTTAGTCTTCATTTTGGCAGATTATGTTTCATGTTTATTTCCTTTTTTCTTCTTCTCAGGGACCAGCTAGGCAACAACCCATACTGTAGTCCTACTGTTCCACAAAGAACCAGCCAGACAACAACCCATACTGTTCACCTACTGTTCCACAAAGAACCAGCCAGACAACAACCCATACTGTTCACCTACTGTTCCACAAAGAACCAGCCAGACAACCACCCATACTGTAGTCCTACTGTTCCACAAAGAACCAGCCAGAAAACAACCCATAATGTAGATCTACTGTTCCACAAAGAACCAGCCAGACAACAACCCATACTGTTCACCTACTGTTCCACAAAAAAACAGCCAGGCAACAACCCACTGTAGAGCTACTGTTCCACAAAGAACCAGCCAGGCAACAACCCACTATAGAGCTACTGTTCCACAAAGAAGGAGCCAGAACACAACCCATACTGTAGAGCTACTGTGCCACAAAGAACCAGCCAGAACACAACCCATACTGTTCACCTACTGTTCCATAAACAAACAGCCAGGCAACAACCCATGCTGTTCACCTACTGTTCCACAAAAAACAGCCAGAAAATAACCCATACTGTAGAGCTACTGTTCCACAAAGAACCAGCCAGGCAACAACCCATACTGTTCACCTACTATTCCACAAAGAACCAGCCAGACAACAACCCATACTGTTCACCTACTGTTCCACAAAGAACCAGCCAGACAACAACCCATACTGTAGTCCTACTGTTCCACAAAGAACCAGCCAGACAACAACCCATACTGTAGTCCTACTGTTCCACAAAGAACCAGCCAGAAAACAACCCATAATGTAGATCTACTGTTCCACAAAGAACCAGCCAGACAACAACCCATACTGTTCACCTACTGTTCCACAAAAAAACAGCCAGGCAACAACCCACTGTAGAGCTACTGTTCCACAAAGAACCAGCCAGGCAACAACCCACTGTAGAGCTACTGTTCCACAAAGAACCAGCCAGAACACAACCCATACTGTTCACCTACTGTTCCACAAAAAAACAGCCAGAAAACAACCCATACTGTAGAGCTACTGTTCCACTAAGAACCAGCCAGGCAACAACCCATACTGTAGAGCTACTGTTCCACAAAGAACCAGCCAGACAACAACCCATACTGTTCACCTACTGTTCCACAAAGAACCAGCCAGGCAACAACCCATACTGTAGAGCTACTGTTCCACAAAGAACCAGCCAGAACACAACCCATACTGTAGAGCTACTGTTCCACAAAGAACCAGCCAGAACACAACCCATACTGTTCACCTACTGTTCTACAAAAAAAACAGCCAGACAACAACCCATACTGTAGAGCTACTGTTCCACAAAGAACCAGCCATTCAACAACCCATACTGTAGCGCTACTGTTCCACAAAGAACCAGCCAGTCAACAACCCATACTGTAGGCCTACTGTTCCACAAAGAACCAGTCAGGCAATAACCCATACTTTACCTCTACTGTTCCATAAAGAACCAGCCAGAACACAATCCATACTGTAGTCCTACTGTTCCATAAAGAACCAGCCAGACAACAACCCATACTGTAGAGCTACTGTTCCACAAAGAACCAGCCAGTCAAGAACCCATACTGTAGACCTACTGTTCCATAAAGAACCAGCCAGACAACAACCCATACTGTAGAGCTACTGTTCCACAAAGAACCAGCCAGGCAACAACCCACTGTAGAGCTACTGTTCCACAAAGAACCAGCCAGGCAACAACCCATACTGTAGAGCTACTGTTCCACAAAGAACCAGCCAGACAACAACCCATACTGTAGAGCTACTGTTCCACAAAGAACCAGCCAGAACACAATCCATACTGTTCACCTACTGTTCCACAAAGAACCAGCCAGACAACAACCCATACTGTTCACCTACTGTTCCACAAAGAACCAGCCAGGCAACAACCCACTGTAGAGCTACTGTTCCACAAAGAACCAGCCAGGCAACAACCCATACTGTAGAGCTACTGTTCCACAAAGAACCAGCCAGGCAACAACCCATACTGTAGAGCTACTGTTCCACAAAGAACCAGCCAGACAACAACCCATACTGTAGAGCTACTGTTCCACAAAGAACCAGCCAGAACACAACCCATACTGTAGAGCTACTGTTCCACAAAGAACCAGCCAGAACACAACCCATACTGTAGAGCTACTGTTCCACAAAGAACCAGCCAGAACACAACCCATACTGTAGAGCTACTGTTCCACAAAGAACCAGCCAGAACACAACCCATACTGTTCACCTACTGTTCCACAAAGAACCAGCCATTCAACAACCCATACTGTAGTGCTACTGTTCCACAAAGAACCAGCCAGTCAACAACCCATACTGTAGGCCTACTGTTCCACAAAGAACCAGTCAGGCAATAACCCATACTTTACCTCTACTGTTCCATAAAGAACCAGCCAGACAACAACCCACACTGTAGAGCTACTGTTCCACAAAGAACCAGCCAGTCAACAACCCATACTGTAGACCTACTGTTCCATAAAGAACCAGCCAGACAACAACCCATACTGTAGAGCTACTGTTCCAAAGAACCAGCCAGTCAACAACCCATACTGTAGACTGTTGTTACGTTTTCTAATAGCCTACCGCAAGCGATGAAAGAAAGAGCACATTTGAATTTTAGGATTTCCTAGCGTACACATGAAACAAAGAGTATGAGACATGAAAGAGCAAACCAATTGGAACACTTCAAGTTGATGGGGTAAAGTGGTGTATCCAAGGCAACGTTCATCTCAGCAGATTCACTCAATCCCTTCACTCTCACAATGACAGGCGGCAATATCAAACAGGAAGGAAAAAGAAGAAGGCAGAATCTAACGATGACCCACCAAGCAAACAACCCATTCAAAACAGTAAGCTGACAATGACCCACCAAGCAAACAACCCATTCAAAAACAGTAAGCTAACAATGACCCACCAAGCAAACAACCCATTCAAAAACAGTAAGCTAACAATGACCCACCAAGCAAACAACCCATTCAAAAACAGTAAGCTAACAATGACCCACCAAGCAAACAACCCATTCAAAAACAGTAAGCTAACAATGACCCACCAAGCAAACAACCCATTCAAAAACAGTAAGCTGACAATGACCCACCAAGCAAACAACCCATTCAAAAACAGTAAGCTGACAATGACCCACCAAGCAAACAACCCATTCAAAAACAGTAAGCTGACAATGACCCACCAAGCAAACAACCCATTCAAAAACAGTAAGCTAACAATGACCCACCAAGCAAACAACCCATTCAAAAACAGTAAGCTGACAATGACCCACCAAGCAAACAACCCATTCAAAAACAGTAAGCTGACAATGACCCACCAAGCAAACAACCCATTCAAAAACAGTAAGCTAACAATGACCCACCAAGCAAACAACCCATTCAAAAACAGTAAGCTAACAATGACCCACCAAGCAAACAACCCATTCAAAAACAGTAAGCTCACAATGACCCACCAAGCAAACAACCCATTCAAAAACAGTAAGCTCACAATGACCCACCAAGCAAACAACCCATTCAAAAAAGTAAGCTGACAATGACCCACCAAGCAAACAACCCATTCAAAAACAGTAAGCTGACAATGACCCACCAAGCAAACAACCCATTCAATGACCCACCAAGCAAACAACCCATTCAAAAACAGTAAGCTGACAATGACCCACCAAGCAAACAACCCATTCAAAAACAGTAAGCTGACAATGACCCACCAAGCAAACAACCCATTCAAAAACAGTAAGCTGACAATGACCCACCAAGCAAACAACCCATTCAAAAACAGTAAGCTGACAATGACCCACCAAGCAAACAACCCATTCAAAAACAGTAAGCTGACAATGACCCACCAAGCAAACAACCCATTCAAAAACAGTAAGCTCACAATGACCCACCAAGCAAACAACCCATTCAAAAACAGTAAGCTGACAATGACCCACCAAGCAAACAACCCATTCAAAAACAGTAAATAACAATGACCCATTCAAAAACAAGCAAACAACCCATTCAAAAACAGTAAGCTCACAATGACCCACCAAGCAAACAACCCATTCAAAACAGTAAGCTAACAATGACCCACCAAGCAAATAACCCATTCAAAAACAGTAAGCTAACAATGACCCACCAAGCAAATAACCCATTCAAAAACAGTAAGCTAACAATGACCCACCAAGCAAATAACCCATTCAAAAACAGTAAGCTCACAATGACCCACCAAGCAAATAACCCATTCAAAAACAGTAAGCTCACAATGACCCACCAAGCAAATAACCCATTCAAAAACAATAAGCTCACAATGACCCACCAAGCAAATAACCCATTCAAAAACAGTAAGCTAACAATGACCCACCAAGCAAATAACCCATTCAAAAACAGTAAGCTAACAATGACCCACCAAGCAAATAACCCATTCAAAAACAGTAAGCTCACAATGACCCACCAAGCAAACAACCCATTCAAAAACAGTAAGCTAACAATGACCCACCAAGCAAACAACCCATTCAAAAACAGTAAGCTGACGATGACCAATCAAGCAAACAACCCATTCAAAAACAGTAAGTTGACGCAAATATATTTATAAGTAGGGGAATTAAAACAACCTCAAAGTAAATAAGAGTCATGGTCCACTTGGATGCTCAGCTGCGTAATGAAATGTGTACATCAGTTCATGCAATCACCTCTGCTTGGAGCCAACAGCCCTCAGATTAAAGTGATAGTTGTTTAATTTCAGCCTGGCTGCGACACCCAATCTGTTTTGTTAATAACAGAGCCAGAGAAAAGTCAATGCAGAGGAACTGGAATCCCCTAAACACATGTACTTTCCAAGAGGCAGCAGCGATGGGTGGCACATTGGCAATAATTCAACCCACTGTGTATGTAATCAGGCCTTCATTAGTAGCAGAACAGGTCATCCAGGATACTCTTTTAAAAAGAGAACGTGAATTAGATGCCAGCCCATTCACAGTCTAAAGACATAGTGACAAGACCTTGCGCCATTTGAAGTGATTCTTTAGTGGAGTGATGCGACTGGTTGCCAACGAGGTTGGGCTGATACCTGATGCATGGCTAGTTGGCTTCATGTTGTTTCCCAAACTCGGTCCTGGGTGCACGATTTGGTTATTGCCCTAGCACTACACAGTTGATTCAAATCATCAAAGCTTGATGATGAGTTGGTTATTAGAAATCAGCTGTGCAGTGCGAGGCCAAAAACTAAAATGGGAACCCCTTGGGGTCCAGAGGACGGAGTTTGAGAAACCCTGTATTAGGCAATGAATTGGAGGGATACATGTAGGATGCAGGAGGTTCATCTGCCAGCTAAGGAGATGGACCTCTGTCCACTGAGACACTGTGAGGCTCTCAACTTACTGTCAGATGGACATCTGTCCACTGAGACACTGTGAGGCTCTCAACTTACTGTCAGATGGACATCTGTCCACTGAGACACTGTGAGGCTCTCAACTTACTGTCAGATGGACATCTGTCCACTGAGACACTGTGAGGCTCAACTTACTGTCAGATGGACCTCTGTCCACTGAGACACTGTGAGGCTCTCAACTTACTGTCAGATGGACATCTGTCCACTGAGACACTGTGGGGCTCTCAACTTACTGTCAGATGGACATCTGTCCACTGAGACACTGTGGGGCTCTCAACTTACTGTCAGATGGACATCTGTCCACTGAGACACTGTGGGGCTCTCAACTTACTGTCAGATGGACATCTGTCCACTGAGACACTGTGGGGCTCACAACTTACTGTCAGATGGACATCTGTCCACTGAGACACTGTGGCTCTCAACTTACTGTCAGATGGACATCTGTCCACTGAGACACTGTGGGGCTCACAACTTACTGTCAGATGGACATCTGTCCACTGAGACACTGTGGGGCTCACAACTTACTGTCAGATGGACATCTGTCCACTGAGACACTGTGGGGCTCTCAACTTACTGTCAGATGGACATCTGTCCACTGAGACACTGTGGGGCTCACAACTTACTGTCAGATGGACATCTGTCCACTGAGACACTGTGAGGCTCACAACTTGCTGTCAGATGGTACACTAGCTGACATGACTATGAATCTTTTTTTTCAGACCACACAAAAGGATTACATTCAATTTCATTGATTTTGTGGGTTGGGAGATAACACTCTTTTTGGAAGTTACATTGTTGGTTCCAGACTGGGTTGAAATGATGCCTAATACATGGCCAGTTGGCTATGAGGGCATAATTAAGTTATTAGGTCATGTTGGAGGACATAATAGAGGTTGACATGTCAGGTACAGGAGGTCCATCTGCCAGCCAAGGAGCTCTCCAGACTGCTAAGACTCTGTGTGCCACTCATAGTTTGCGGTCTGATTCTGACAGTAGCTAATATGGCTAGTGGTTTGTTCCTCAACCATTTAAACACAATGGATGGTTGGTCACACTATTTGGGTATTCCATCTGTAGAGGATCCAACTGCAGAGCATCTGCAGATGGACTATCCAAATAGTGTGACCAAACATTCTGAAAATGCCAGTGCTGTTCTTGTAACAACAACACCAAAAAACAGCGCTTTTCCTTGATTCTGAGTATTTTTATGTTCTATCAATACCACCAATTAATTATTAATTGTGTATAGGTGGTTAGTTTGCATTATCATGGAGGGTGCTACATTAATGATTAAATCCTGGAGCCTGATCAATCACAGACATTTTATATCCCTCTCGGGGAGGGTGACAAACTCAATAGCAAGCAGGTTCAACAGATTGGAGGGATTTAAAAGCTTAACACATTTCCCCAACAGCTGCACAATGAATCATTCCTCAGATGTTACTGTTGGTCCTCCTCTCTTCTCCTGTGCTGCAGTAATGCTTTTAGGAACCACGTCTCACTGTGGTTCACTGCAGAGCTACATACCTCTTCATTTCAGGGTTGTTAACCTGAGATTGTTTCTCGTTTCACCCACACTGTTGTTTTCCACGTGCTGCTGCTGATACACTTACATTCAACCAAGGTTGTTTACTATTGATGACAGATTGCTATTGAATTCAGCAAACAACGCTACAGTAAAGTGTGTACTTCAGCATAAAATGTCAAATATAATTGTTTTGTAGAAAATATCTGTTGTGCCCCGCTGTTCAGCATGCTATTTATTGATCACCCCACTGCTTTCCTTTGAAAGACTTGCTCAGGGGAAACAACTATACACACACACACACACCATTATATTGTCCTGCAGGTGGGATTTCAGATACAGAGCTTTTCTTAGAGATTTACTGTCTAAGTTGGGTTAGATAAAAACAAAGTTGGGTTTGTTATTGATGTGTCAAGAACGCTGCAATGATTCACTGTGTTTCCAAATGCTGAGGAGAATGTTGTTATTGTTGACAGGTGGTCAAACCATGAAAGGCACCTGTATATTAGAACTTCATTGGGACTTTTTAGGGCTTTATTTCTAATGACTAGCATTGATTTGTGCATTTCCATTGACGTGTGCATTCTAGTGCTAAAAAAGTTATTTGAAAGGAATTGCCAATGTAGGTAGGGTATTAAAAGTGTTATTTTGCTAAGCAAATGCATTAGAGTAAAACTATCTTACTATAACTCAAAATAGAGACATCTTACTATAATTTAAATCAAAGACATCTTACTATAACTCAAATTACAGACATTTTACCATAACTCAAATTACAGACATTTTACTATAACTCAAATTACAGACTTTTTACTATAACTCAAATTACAGACATCTTATTTTATTACATACAGTCGGGAGGCACTACTGGATATAAGAACAACATCAACTCACCATCATTATGACCAGGAATACGACTTTCCCGAAGCGGATCCTGTGTTTTGCCCACCACCGAGTGCAATGGAACGGATCCCAGCCGGCGAACGAAAACAACGTCGCCGTAAAAGGGGCAAACGAAGTGTACTTCTGGTCAGGCTCTGGAGACGGGCACATCGCGCACCACTCCCTAGGATACTACTCGCCAATGTCCAGTCTCTTGACAACAAGGTTGATGAAATCCGAGCAAGGGTAGCAATCCAGAGAAATATAAGAGACTAACGTTCTTTGCATCACGGAAACATGTCTCACTCGAGACACGCTATCGGAGTCAGTGCAGCCAGCTGGTTTCTTCACGCATCGCACCGACAGAAACAAGCATCTTTCTGGTAAGAAGAGGGGCGGGGGGGTATGCCTTATGATTAACGAGACGTGGTGTGGTGTGATCATAACAACATACAGGAACTCAAGTTCTTCTGTTCACCTGACAATTCCTCACACTTAAAATTTGACCGCATTATCTACCAAGAGAATTCTCTTCGATTATAATCACAGCCGCATATATTCCCCCCCAAGCAGACACATCGATGGCCCTGAACAAACTTTATTTGACTCTATGTAAACTTGAAACCACATATCCTGAGGCAGCATTCATTGTAGCTGGGGATTTTAACAAAGCTAATCTGAAAACAAGACTCCCTAAATTGTATCAGCATATCGATTGTGCAACCAGGGCTGGTAAAACCCTGGATCATTGTTATTCTAACTTCCTCGACGCATATAAGGCCCTCCCCCGCCCTCCTTTTGGAAAAGCTGACCACGACTCAATTTTGTTGCTCCCAACCTATAGACAGAAAATAAAACAGGAAGCTCCCGCGCTCAGGTCTGTTCAACGCTGGTCCGACCAATCTGATTCCATGCTTCAAGATTGCTTCGATCACGTGGATTGGGATATGTTCAGCATTGCGTCAAACAACATTAACGAATACGCTGATTCGGTGAGCGAGTTTATTAGCAAGTGCATCTGCGATGTCATACCCACAGCAACTATTAAAACATTCCCAAACCAGAAATCGTTGATTGATGGCAGCATTCGCACAAAACTGAAAGCGTGAACCACTGCTTTTAACCAGGGCAAGGTGACCAGAAACATGACCTAATACAAACAGTGTAGCTAATCCCTCCGCAAGGCAATCAAACAAGCTAAGTGTCAGTATAGAGACAAAGTAGAGTCGCAACTCAACGGCTCAGGCACGAGGTATGTGGCAGGGTCTACAGTCAATCACGGATTACAAAAAGAAAACCAGCCCTGTAGCGGACCAGGATGTCTTGCTCCCAGACAGACTAAACAACTTCTTTGCTCGCTTTGAGGACAATATAGTGCCACTGACACGGCCCACTACCAAAACCTGTGGACTCTCTATTGTTGTCTGTGTCACACTGCTATTCTTTATCTTGGCCAGGTCACAGTTGCAAATGAGAACTTGTTCTCAACTAGCCTACCTGGTTAAATAAAGGTGAAATAAAATGAAAAAATATCACCTCCACCCTACCTGACACCCTAGACCCACTTCAATTTGCTTACCGCCCCAATAGGTCCACAGACGACGCAATCGCAACCACACTGCACACTGCCCTAACCCATCTGGACAAGAGGAATACCTATGTGAGAATGCTGTTCATTGACTACAGCTCATCATTTAACACCATAGTCCCCTTCAAACTCGTCATCAAGTTCGAGACCCAGGGTCTCGACCCTGCCCTGTGCAACTGGGTACTGGACTTCCTGACGGGCCGCCCCCAAGTGGTGAGGGTAGGTAACAACATCTCCACCCCGCTGATCCTCAACACTGGGGCCCCACAAGGGTGCGTTCTGAGCCCTCTCCTGTACTCCCTGTTCACCCACGACTGCGTGGCCATGCACGCCTCCAACTCAGTCATCAAGTTTGCAGAAGACACTACAGTGGGAGGCTTGATCTGCAAATATGACGAGACGGCCAACAGGGAGGAGGTGAGGGCCCTTGGAGTGTGGTGTCAGAAAAATAACCTCACACTCAATGTCAACAAAACAAAGGAGATGATCGTGGACTTCAGGAAACAGCAGAGGGAGCACCCCCCTATACACATCGACGGGACAGTAGAGGAGAGGGTAGTAAGTTAAGTTCCTCGGCGTACACATCACGGACAAACTGAATTGGTCCACCCACACAGACAGCGTGGTGAAGAAGGCGCAGCAGCGCCTCTTCAACCTCAGGAGGCTGAGAAATTTGGCTTGTCACCAAAAGCACTCACAAACTTTTACAGATGCACAATCGAGTCCATCCTGTCGGGCTGTATCACCGCCTAGTACGGCAACTGCTCCGCCCACAACCGTAAGGCTCTCCAGAGGGTAGTGAGGTCTGCACAACGAATCACCGGGGGCAAACTACCTGCCCTCCAGGACACCTACACCACCCGATGTCACACGAAGGCCATAAAGATCATCAAGGACAACAACCACCCCAGCCACTGCCTGTTCACCCCGCTATCATCCAGAAGGCGAAGTTGGTACAGGTGCATCAAAGCAGGGACCGAGAGACTGAAAAACAGCTTCTATCTCAAGGCCATCAGACTGTTAAACAGCCACCACTAACATTGAGTGGCTGCTGCCAACATACTGACTCAACTCCAGCTACTTTAATAATGGAAAAATTGATGTAAAAATGTATCACTAGCCACTTTAAACAAAGCCACTTAATATAATGTTTACATACCCTACATTACTCATCTCATATGTATATACTGTACTCTATACCATCTACTGCATCTTGCCTATGCCATTCTGTACCATCACCCATTCATATATTTTTATGTACATATTCTTCATCCCTTTACACTTGTGTGTATAAGGTAGTTGTGAAATTTCTAGGTTAGATTACTTGTTGGTTATTACTGCATTGTCGGAACTAGAAGCACAAGCATTTCGCTACACTCACATTCACTTCTGCCAACCATGTGTATGTGACAAATAAAATTGGATTTGATTTACTATATTACAGACATCTTACTATAACTCAAATTACATACACCTTACCACAACTCAAAATAGAGACATCTTACTATAACTCACAATACTGAAATCTCACTTTAACCTAAATTACAGACATTTTACTACAACTCAAAATAGAGACATCTTACTTTTACTCAAAAAACTGTCATCTTACTATAACTCAAAATAGAGACTTCTTACTATAACTAAATTTACAGACATCTTTCTATGACTCATAAAGCTGCCATTTTACGACAACTCAAAATAGAGACATCTTACTATAACTAAAAAATAGAGACATCTTACTATAACTCAAAAATAGAGACATCTTACTATAACTCAAAAATAGAGACATCTTACTATAACTGCAGTGTAACTCAAATTACAGACATTTTACTATAACTCAAAATAGAGGCATTTTACTATAACTCAATTACAGGCATTTTAATGTAACTCAAATTACAGACATCTTACTTTAACTAAAATAGAGACATCTTGGTATAACTCAAATTACAGACATCTTACTTTAACTAAAATAGAGACATCTTGGTATAACTCAAATTACAGATATCTTACTTTAACTAAAATAGAGACATCTTGGTATAACTCAAATTACAGACATCTTACTAGATCTCAATTTACAGACAATTTACTATAACTTAAATTACTGACAACTTAATATAACTAAATTTAGAAACATCTTACTATAATTTAAAATAAAGATATATATCTCAAATTGCAGACATTTTACTATAACTCAAAATAGAGGCATTTTACTATAACTCAAATTACAGGCATTTTAATGTAACTCAAATTACAGACATCTTACTTTAACTAAAATAGAGACATCTTGGTATAACTCAAATTACAGACATCTTACTTTAACTAAAATAGAGACATCTTGGTATAACTCAAATTACAGATATCTTACTTTAACTAAAATAGAGACATCTTGGTATAACTCAAATTACAGACATCTTACTAGATCTCAATTTACAGACAATTTACTATAACTTAAATTACTGACAACTTAATATAACTAAATTTAGAAACATCTTACTATAATTTAAAATAAAGATATATATCTCAAATTGCAGACATTTTACTGTAACTCAAATTACAGACATCTTACTACAACTCAAATTACAGGCATTTTAATGTAACTCAGATTACAGACATCTTGCTATAACTCAAAAATAGAGACATCTTACTATAACTGCAGTGTAACTCAAATTACAGACATTTTACTACAACTCAAAATAGAGACATCTTACTATAACTTACTATAACGCTTTTAAAAATAGTCAGACATTTACGTATGGGTGGTATAACTGCAGTGCTCTAACTGAGCAAATTTACTATAACTGCAGTGTAACTCAAATTACAGACATCATAATATAACTCAAATTACAGACATTTTACTACAACTCAAAATAGAGACATCTTACTTTAACTTAAAATATAGACATATTACTACATTGTAAATCCAATTATGGACATTTTACCATAACTCAAATGACATACATCTTGCTATAACACAAAATAGAGACATCTTACTATAACTGAAATTAGAGACTTCTTACCAAGAAATCTAACTATTATTTAAATTAGATACATCTTACTATAAATCCAATTACAGCTATCTTACAATAACTCAAATTACAGACATCTTACTACAACTCAAATTACAGACATCTTACTATAACTCAAATTACAGACATTTTACTACAACTCAAAATAGAGACATCTTACTATAACTCAAATAACAGACATTTTACTACAACTCAAAATAGAGACATTTTACTATAACTCAAATTACAGACATTTTACTATAACTCAAAATAGAGGCATTTTACTATAACTAAATTACAGGCATTTTAATGTAACTCAAATTACAGACATTTTACTACAACTCAAAATAGAGACATCTTGGTATAACTCAATTTACTATAACTTACATTACTGACAACTTAATATAACTAAATTTAGAAACATCTTACTATAATTTAAAATAAAGATATATATCTCAAATTGCAGACATTTTACTATAAGTAAAATTCCAGACATCTTACTACAACTCAAATTACAGACATCTTACTATAACTCAAATTACAGACATCTTACTATAACTCAAATTACAGACATCTTACTACAACTCAAATTACAGACATTTTACTATAACTCAAATTACAGACATCTTATTTTATTACATACAGTCGGGAGGCACTACTGGATATAAGAGCAACATCAACTCACCATCATTATGACCAGGAATACGACTTTCCCGAAGCGGATCCTGTGTTTTACCCACCACCGAGTGCAATGGAACGGATCCCAGCCGGCGAACGAAAACAAATTACAGACATCTTACTATAACTCAAATTACAGACATCTGTGACAATACAGAGGCGGATGCAAGATGCAAGCAACGATGGTTTAATGAATACAGTTTACAACAGCAACAGGACAGACAGACTGTACTCAGACCTTAGCCTTGGTGCGCGCCCCCACCCGGAGAAGAGTCTCATGGGCTCTGCTCCATGCGTGACGGCACCTCTGGATGAAAGCGTGAGCGGAAGGAACAGTGACCTCGGACTCCGTACTGGGAAAGATAGGTGGCTGGTAACCTAAACTACACTCAAACGGAGAGAGACCCGTAGCTGCCACTGGCAACGAATTGTGAGCGTACTCAACCATAGAGAGTTGTTGACTCCAGGAAGAGGGATTCTTAGAAACCAAACATCGCAACACTCTCTCCAAATCTTGGTTGGCCCTCTCCGTTTGACCGTTGCTCTGGGGATGAAACCCTGAAGACAGGCTGACACTCGCTCCCAGTAACCTACAAAACTCTTGCCAAAACTTGGACACAAATTGGGACCCCCTGTCAGAAACTACGTCCATCGGCAGGCCATGTAAGCGAAAGACGTGATCCACGACAGCTACCGCTGTCTCCTTGGCAGATGGTAATTTAGGCAAGGGAATAAAATGAGCCGCCTTCGAGAACCGGTCCACCACGGTCAACACCACCGTCTTGCCCTGGGAGGGCGGGAGGGCGGTAACAAAATCTAGCGCGATGTGGGACCAGGGTCTCGAAGGGACCGACAGCGGTTGGAGTAACCCATCTGGGGGTCGATTAGAAGTCTTCCCAGTGGCACTAACCGAGCAAGCCAAGACAAAACTGTGAATGTCACGAGCCATCAGTGGCCACCAAAAGCGTTGCTTAACCAAAAAGCTAGTGCGGCTGACTCCTGGATGACACGCTACGTTGGAGCAATGCCCCCACCGAATAACATCGGACCGACACCCCTCCGGCACAAACAACCGATTAGGCGGGCAACCGGGCGGAGGCGTTACCCCTTCTAAGGCCGTTTTGACCCTCGATTCAACCTCCCATGTGAGTGTGGATACCACTAGGGTCCCGGGTAAGATGCACTCGGGAGTGGATGGGCGTTCGGAATGGTCAAAAATGCGAGAAAGGGAATCGGGTTTGACATTCTTGGAACCCGGGCGATACGAGAGAGAGAAGTCAAAACGTCCGAAAAAGAGTGCCCACCGCGCCTGCCTGGAGTTGAGTCGCTTGGCGGTTCTGATATATTCCAAATTTTTGTGATCGGTCCAAACTATAAAAGGTACCCCCGAACCCTCTAACCGATGACGCCACTCCTCCAGTGCTAACTTCACTGCCAACAACTCTCTGTTGCCAATGTCGTAGTTGCGTTCCGCAGGTGATAACCGATGGGAAAGGAACGCACAAGGGTGCATCTTGTCGTCAGAAGAGGAACGTTGGGAAAGTACCGCACCTACCCCCACCTCTGAAGCGTCCACCTCTACTACGAACTGACGCAAGGGATCGGGAGTTATGAGGATGGGAGCCGAAACAAAGCGGCTCTTGAGTTTGGCGAATGCAGCCTTGGCTGTATCGGACCACCTGAACGTCACTCTGGGGGAGGTTAAAGCGGTAAGAGGAGCGACTATCTGACTAAAGTTGCGAACGAAACGCCGGTAGAAATTGGCGAATCCCAGAAACCTCTGTAGGGCCTTACGGGAATCTGGGCTTGGCCAATCCACCACAGCCTTAACCTTGTCAGGATCCATGAGAATACCTTCAGTCGAGACGATGTAACCTAGGAATGGAACGGATTGTGCATGAAAAATGCATTTCTCCGCCTTGACAAAAAGTCCATTCTCCAACAACCTCTGAAGCACTCGTCTGACGTGCTGAACGTGTTCCTGGAGAGAAGAAGAAAAAAATCAGTATGTCATCCAGGTAAACATATATGAACTGATCAATCATATCTCTCAGCACGTCATTGACGAGTGCCTGGAAAACTGCTGGGGAGTTGGATAGCCCAAAAGGCATGACCAAATATTCAAAGTGCCCTCTGGGGGTGTTAAACGCAGTCTTCCATTCGCCCCCCCCCTTATGCGAACCAAATGATATGCATTACGTAAATCCAACTTAGTGAACACGGATGCTCCCTGTAACCTTTCAAAGGCTGAGGACATCAACGGTAAGGGATAGGTATTCTTCACTGTGATGTTATTCAACCCACGGTAATCAACGCAAGGACGCAGAGATCCGTCCTTCTTCCCCACAAAGAAGAACCCCGCCCCCGCTGGAGAAGAGGAAGGACGAATGAATCCAGATGCCAGAGAATCAGAGATGTATCTCTCCATAGCCTCCCTCTCAGGAACAGAGAGTGAATATAACTTGCCTTTAGGCGGAGACTCACCTGGCAATAATTCTATTGCACAGTAATAGGGACGATGCGGAGGAAGAGAAGCAGCACGGGACTTACTGAACACCTCCTTCAGGTCGAGGTATTCAACGGGCACGTTAGACAAATCCACTGCCTCCTCTAGAAACACAGAATCAGACACAGACGAACAGGCAGACACTAAACAGGACTCAAGACACTTGTTACTCCACATGGATATAGAGTTATGACCCCAGTCAACTCTGGGGTTGTGTTGGGTGAGCCAAGGGTGGCCGAGAACTAATGGTGCAAGGGGTGAGTCCATGAGTAGAAATGATAGTGAAAGATTAGTGAAATCTGTGTGGGTAGCTGGACAGGTAGGATGACTGACAGTGAAGGTGAACAGGTGGTCACGTGTCAGGTGACAGAGGAATGTATGAGACTGAGGCAGGAATTCCTTTAACCATAAAGTGGTATATTTACTGGTAGTCTGTGGTGGATTCATGGACGCACAGAACTTCTGGATCAGATGGATTTAGGGAAGAGAAAGCAGCGAGATCAGGCGATGGCAATTTCCTCCTTTTATAGAGTTGAGATCTGTAGGACATTTCCACCTGACCTAATTAAAGCGCCCCTGGCCCAGCTGAGTAAATGGCAATTAATTAAAGGAGTATTCCACCAACTCCATGGGCCTTTTCTACAGCCACCCCGGAAATTTGTTAATTTCCACATTCCTCAAAAAGGCTCATTGCTCCCCATCCTCTGTCATCTCAGGGAGAGAAATCAGTCGGGCAACTGGCCGGATATATGTCCGGTTCTTCACCTGGATTTCCACTGATCTAACACGACCATCGGTCCCAGGCATGGTCTTAGTTATACGGCCCACCGGCCAGGAGGCTCGAGGCAGCTGAGGGTCCACCATCATTACTACTTGGCCAGTTTCCAGGCTGGCCATTTCTCTCAGCCATTTCCCTCTGTGCTGTAGACTTGGTAGGTAATCCCGAATGAATCGGGCCCAAAAATGGTCAGCTAAGATTTGGCTGTGTCGCCACCGGCGTCTGCCTACGAGGTTGGTATCAGCATACATGGCTTGAGGAAGTGACGCATCTCGGCGTCCCATCAAGAGCATATTCGGTGTAACCGGATCGGGGTCAGCGATGTCTGCAGAGAGATATCCCAAGGGTTTGGAGTTCAGAATCCCTTCCACCTCTATCAGGACAGTCCTCAAGACCGTTTCATTGACAGTTTGGTCACCTAGTACGACTCGTAAGGCCGTCTTTACAGATTTGATCTCTCGCTCCCATGTTCCTCCAAAATGAGGAGCGCCTGGAGGGTTAAATTTGAATGAGATTTGTTGGTCCATCAGCTGATCCTGGAGGCTGGGTTCCATGGCTTGGAAGGCTTCCTCCAACCTGGCTTCTCCTGCCTTGAAGTTCGTACCTCTGTCAGCCAGGATCTCGTAGGGTTTCCCCCGTCGGGAGATAAACCGCCGTAGGGCCATGAGGAAGGCTTCCGTATCCAAACTCTCCAGTAGGTCCAGGTGGACACATCTGGTTGTCATACACTTGAATAGAATGCCCCAGCGCTTTTCCACACAACGACCTAACTTGATCATCAAGGGGCCGAAGCAATCTACTCCTGTTGACCAGAAGGGTGGTTTAAGGAGGCGCAAGCGAGCAGGGGGTAAATCTGCCATTTTGGGCACCGTAGCTCCGGCCCGCCATCTCTGACATTTTACGCAGGCGTATTGGTGCTTACGAATGGCTCCTCGTCCTCCAATTATCCAGTACTTCCGCCTCATCTCCCCATAGACCCTCTCTGGCCCTGGGTGGAGAAGCCGCTCATCATAACTCTTGATGAGGAGCCTGGTAAGAGGGTGTCTGGAGTCGAGGATAATTGGGTGGATAGCATCTGGGTCCAAAACCTCCGCTTGGCGCAGCCTCCTCCGACTCTGATCACTCCAAGGATTGGATCATATTCTGGGGCAAGAGAGAGAAGACGGCTGCCCTTAGCCACTTCCCTACCGGCTTTCAGAGCTTTTAACTCCTCAGGGAAGCTAACTGCTTGTGCTTGCTGGAGGAGTAGTGTCTCTGCCGCGAGGGAGGTAGGTATAGAAGCCACCCCATCTGAGGTCTGGTTTGTGGCTGTGATCAGATCCGGCAGTGTTTGGGATTGTGTTAGGTCAGGGAGAGCCGTTGTTGGTTCCGTAGAAATGCTGTAGCATTGGGCAGACTTCCTTAACTCATGAGCTTCAGTCGGTCGCGGAGGGGCCGCACGCCTGGGGGCTGTCGGCCACTCGTTCTCTGGTTGGGACAAGAATGGTGGTCCCAAGCTCCAGCGATGGGGTTTAGCCAATTCCTTAAGGGTTTTACCTCTAGTAATGTCATCAGCAGGATTGTTTATGCTATCAACATACCTCCAGTCCTGGACTTCTGTTAGGTCTTGGATTTCCGCAATGCGAGTCCCGACAAACACCTTATACCTGCAGGACTCCGACTTGAGCCAAGTCAATACAGTGGTCGAATCACTCCAGTAGATGATCCTTTGGATTGGCAAGGTGAGCTCGGCTCGCAAGGTAGAGGCCAACTGGGCTCCGGAAAGGGCAGCACTGAGTTCCAGCCTAGGCATTGACAACTGCTTCTTGGGTGCGACCCTGGACCTGGCCATGACAAAGGAGACATGGGTGTGGCCTGCCTTATCCTCCACTCTAAGATAGGAAACCGCCCCATAAGCTCGCTCCGAAGCGTCACAGAACACATGCAGTTCCAGGCATGATCCCAGTTGGTCAACACAGGATGGTACATAACATCTTGGCATTTGGACATCAGAGAGCTCCGTTAACTCAGTTTCCCAACAGATCCATCGTTCCACTAGGTCAGCTGGGTGGATTGGTTCATCCCAGTCCCTCTTGGTCTGCCACAGGTCCTGGACTAAGACTTTGGCCCGTGTTGTGTATGGCAGGATATACCCAAGGGGATCGTATTGACTGGCCAGGGTCCGATAGATGGTGTGCAGAGTGGGGGTTTCGGTACTCGGGGATGAGCGGTGCTTATACCCCAGGGTATCCGGTAGGCAGCTCCACCTCAGTCCTAGAGTGGGCTCTTCTGGGTTAGCACCAGACTGCGTTAGCCATAGTTCACTGCTACTGGACCTAGCTTGTGGCGGGAGGTGCTGGATAACCTCCGCTCTGTTACTAGCCCACTGTCGGACCTCAAATCCCCCTTTGGACAGGAGATTCCGCACTTTATCAAGGAGTGATTTCGCTTCAGCCGTGGATGGGATGCTTTGTAAGCAGTTATCCACATAGAAGGCATTTTCCACTGAATCCAATACTTCTGGGTCACTGTCTGGATGCTCCCGTGCGTGTCTCTGCAGAGCGTATATGGCACAGCAAGGACTGCAGGTGGTGCCGAATGGGAGTACCTGCCATTCATAGATTGTGGGCTCTGCATCTCGTTCCATATTTCGCCATATGAACCGGAGCAGTGTGGTGTCGGAAGGCAGTAAACGAATCTGATGAAACATGGCTTTGATGTCTCCACTGATGGCTGTAGAGTGCTGCCGGAACCGGAGAAGGACACCGAGCAAGGAAGGACCTAAGGTTGGTCCGGGGAGTAGACAGTCATTCAGGCTTTGACCAGATAATATGGCAAATAAAAGGTAGCTAATACAACAATACATTTTCAAACATCATAGCACTGAGACGGCACTTGTGAAGGTGGTAAATGACATTTTGATGGCATCGGACCGAGGCTCTGCATCTGTCCTCGTGCTCCTAGACCTTAGTGCTGCTTTTGATACCATCGATCACCACATTCTTTTGGAGAGATTGGAAACCCAAATTGGTCTACACGGACATGTTCTGGCCTGGTTTAGGTCTTATCTGTCGGAAAGATATCAGTTTGTCTCTGTGAATGGTTTGTCCTCTGACAAATCAACTGTACATTTCGGTGTTCCTCAAGGTTCTGTTTTAGGACCACTATTGTTTTCACTATATATTTTACCTCTTGGGGATGTTATTCGAAAACATAATGTAAACTTTCACTGCTATGCGGATGACACACAGCTGTACATTTCAATGAAACATGGTGAAGCACCAAAATTGCCCTCGCTAGAAGCATGTGTTTCAGACATAAGGAAGTGGATGGCTGCAAACTTTCTACTATTAAACTCGGACAAAACAGAGATGCTTGTTCTAGGTCCCAAGAAACAAAGAGATCTTCTGTTGAATCTGACAATTAATCTTAATGGTTGTACAGTCGTCTCAAATAAAACTGTGAAGGACCTCGGCGTTACTCTGCACCCTGATCTCTCTTTTGAAGAACATATCAAGACCATTTCGAGGACAGCTTTTTTCCATCTACGTAACATTGCAAAAATCAGAAACTTTCTGTCCAAAAATGATGCAGAAAAATTAATCCATGCTTTTGTCACTTCTAGGTTAGACTACTGCAATGCTCTATTTTCCGGCTACCCGGATAAAGCACTAAATAAACTTCAGTTAGTGCTAAATACGGCTGCTAGAATCCTGACTAGAACCAAAAAATTTGATCATATTACTCCAGTGCTAGCCTCTCTACACTGGCTTCCTGTCAAAGCAAGGGCTGATTTCAAGGTTTTACTGCTAACCTACAAAGCATTACATGGGCTTGCTCCTACCTACCTCTCTGATTTGGTCCTGCCGTACATACCTACACGTACGCTACGGTCACAAGACGCAGGCCTCCTAATTGTCCCTAGAATTTCTAAGCAAACAGCTGGAGGCAGGGCTTTCTCCTATAGAGCTCCATTTTTATGGAACGGTCTGCCTACCCATGTCAGAGACGCAAACTCGGTCTCAACCTTTAAGTCTTTACTGAAGACTCATCTCTTCAGTGGGTCATATGATTGAGTGTAGTCTGGCCCAGGAGTGGGAAGGTGAACGGAAAGGCTCTGGAGCAACGAACCGCCCTTGCTGTCTCTGCCTGGCCGGTTCCCCTTTTCCACTGGGATTCTCTGCCTCTAACCCTGTTACGGGGGCTGAGTCACTGGCTTGCTGGGGCTCTCTCGTGCCGTCCCTGGGGGTGCGTCACCTGGGTGGGTTGATTCACTGTTGTGGTCGGCCTGTCTGGGTTTCCTCCCCCCTTGGGTTGTACCGTGTCGGAGATCTTTGTGGGCTATACTCGGCCTTGTCTCAGGATGGTAAGTTGGTGGTTGAAGATTTCCCTCTAGTGGTGTGGGGGCTGTGCTTTGGCAAAGTGGGTGGGGTTATATCCTTCCTGTTTGGCCCTGTCCGGGGGTGTCCTCGGATGGGGCCACAGTGTCTCCTGACCCCTCCTGTCTCAGCCTCCAGTATTTATGCTGCAGTAGTTTATGTGGGGGGCTAGGGTCAGTTTGTTTATCTGGAGTACTTCTCCTGTCCTATTCGGTGTCCTGTGTAAATCTAAGTGTGCGTTCTCTAATTCTCTCCTTCTCTCTTTCTTTCTCTCTCTCGGAGGACCTGAGCCCTAGGACCATGCCCCAGGACTACCTGACATGATGACTCCTTGCTGTCCCCAGTCCACCTGGCCATGCTGCTGCTCCAGTTTCAACTGTCCTGGGCCCTAGGACCATGTCCCAGGACTACCTGACATGAGGACTCCTTGCTGTCCCCAGTCCACCTGGCCATGCTCCTGCTCCAGTTTCAACTGTTCTGCCTTACTATTATTCAACCATGCTGGTCATTTATGAACATTTGAACATCTTGGCCACGTTCTGTTATAATCTCCACCCGGCACAGCCAGAAGAGGACTGGCCACCCCACATATGCTCTCTCTAATTCTCTCTTTCTTTCTCTCTCTCGGAGGACCTGAGCCCTAGGACCGTACCCCAGGACTACCTGACATGATGGCTCCTTGCTGTCCCCAGTCCACCTGACTGTGCTGCTGCTCCAGTTTCAACTGTTCTGCCTTATTATTATTTGACCATGCTGGTCATTTATGAACATTTGAACATCTTGGTCATGTTCTGTTATAATCTCTACCCGGCACAGCCAGAAGAGGACTGGCCACCCCACATAGCCCGGTTCCTCTCTAGGTTTCTTCCTAGGTTTTGGCCTTTCTAGGGAGTTTTTCCTAGCCACCGTGCTTTTACACCTGCATTGTTTGCTGTTTGGGGTTTTAGGCTGGGCTTCTGTACAGCACTTTGAGATATCAGCTGATGTACGAAGGGCTATATAAATAAATTTGATTTGATTTGATTTGACCAGCTGCTTGGAATGAACAGTTGAAGACAAGTCTATACTTCCCACCATGTTGCTGGATAACATGGTGAGGGAGATACCAGGATTCACGGAGTGCGTTTCCCTCTTCATGAGCTGTCACTTCAGTGACGTAGCCTGCCTTCACAAGGTTCTGAATCTCTCGGTTATGAACTTCTGCAAGCTCAGGATTCTTCACCAGGCTTCGCTCTGTTCCACGCAGTAGTGGGAGTACAGCCCGTGTCGTGGTTGCCAGAGGAGGATGGTTGGGCACCCGTAGCAGTGGGGTTGCATACCTGCGAACGTCATCCATTTCAGTGGTGGTGGTGCTCTTCTCCAGGAGGTCTAATGCATAGGAGTCATTTTTCGAGCGAGTGAACTCCTGTAGCTTCCGGTTGGAGAAGGTGTCCATCTTCCATAGCATCTCAACATTCCGAAGGAGGTCAGTGGCTGCATCTGGATTGCTTCTGGTGAAGAGGACTTGCTGTGACTGTACAGCTTGGGTGGAGAGAAGTAGATGGGATGGACCTTGCACAGCCCAACCCAAGGATGTATGGACAGCAATGGGTCCTCCTTCTGGTCCAGCTCGTATAGGCTCAGTCGGGGTGACGAGATGTGGGTGGTCTGACCCAATCAGGATAAGTGGTGCTACTCTGGCCAGGTTAGGAAGAGGCAATCCTCATAGATGAGGATATTGTTTCTGTAGAACACTTACCGGGCAGGAGTGCTCTGCGAGATTCAAGCCATCTGCCGTGAAGGCATTGGTGATGTTATAGGCCACGTCCCTGTTTCCTGAAGGTGAAATGCTAAAGGTTACAGCAGAGCCTTTCATTTGGATAACATCATGTCGCACCGTTCTGAGATTAAGGGTCTCGGGGGGTCCCTTCCAGGTTAAGCTGACGGGTGGCCGCTGTGAGAATGATTGTTCTTTCTGACCCATCATCTAGAACGGCGAATGTATCAATGCTTCTCCCTTCACTTTGCAGAGTGACCTTGACCACCTTCAACATGACCCTTGGAGACCGGTTCTGCTGGTCGAGATACAGCTCCTTTGCAGCTCCTACCATGAGCATACTCTGCTCCTTCTTTGCTTGGGGAAATAGATCATGCAACACGGTGAGATGGATTTCTTCACAGCGGTTGCAGGGTTTCCTCAATGTGCAGGTCTCCACCTTATGGCTACGGGCACACTTGTAGCATCGCTCGCCTGAAGTGATCCAGGCCTTCAATTGAGTTTGAGTGAGCTTTTTTACTCTGGGGCATGAGCCAAGGAAGTGCCCCTTACTATTGCAATATGGGCAGTAAGGCTGGAATTTGATGTTCTTGCTCTTGAGAGGGGTCTTCTTCCCGGGTTCCTCCCCGGCCTCACTATTTAAGTACATGGTAGTGGGATTTGGTCTTTTCTGTCCCTGCTGGCGTTCAAACTCCTTCCTTCCCCCTGTGGCTATGGCGGAGATTGTGGCCTGGTGAGCGATGCTCTTTGCCTTTGCCTTCACCTCCAACCATGTGGCCAGGTCTCTGAGAGCATAGGTGCTTCTCGAGCCCTCTTTCAGGATGCCCTTATTCAAACAATGTTCAATGAAACTGTCTCTGAGGTACACTGGAAGTTTGCTAAGAAGCCTGTCCACGTGGGAGCCACATTTTAGCTCGTTCCCGTCTTCTCCTTCAACGGATTGGAGCATAGAGGTCAGGGATTGGACAGCCAGGGAGAATTCTTGGAAGGCAGCATGGTCTCCCATTTTAATTGGAGACGTGTTCAGGATGTTGTTTAGTTCATTCTGGACTAGCTGACGTGGCTCACCATATCTCGCCTTCAGGGCCTGGAGAGCTGTCGTGTATGGTGTTGCGGAGTGCATAAAGGATTGGGCCAGCCTGTATGCACTTGGAAACCGCAAATGATCCATTAGTACTTGGTATTTGTAGCGTTCTGACAGATGACCGTGAATACCCAGTAGACTCTCCAATGCCATTTCCAAAAGGACAAATTCACTCTCCTTTCCGTTTTCAAAGTATGGCAGTTTGGGTCTGGGAATTCCATAGGCTGAGGCTACTAGAAGTTTCATAATGTTGGCTCCCTCTTCTGGTTGCGTGAAGGATAAACCTGGGACTTCTGATGAGCCCACTGTGGCCTCATTGGGCCTGTCCCCTACTGTCCCAGACCCTCCATTTGTGGCAGCCGGAATTGGGCGAGAGCCCTCCGACCTGTTGTTTGAGGACTGGCCTGGCCCCGGATGAAAGGAACGATTTGCCTTGGTTGGTAATTGGCGGAAAGGCAAAGGAGTGATGCTTTGTCCAGATGGAGGAATGCTAACTTGTGTCACTGGCATAGAGGGCGTTGGCGGAGCGGCCCGTCTCCCGTGCTCCGTGTTGGCTGTTGACCCCGGAGCCTCCGAGGACTGTGTGCCATGCTGTACCAGAGGGGCAGATTGGGAAAGAAAGGCAGACAGTTCAGGTCCATGTGGAGGGGTGGTCAGGTCAACTCCCTGTTCGTTCCTCTCCAGGAAGGATGAGACCATCCGTGCCTCCTCTAATTCCCTTCTGGCTTGACGGTGCCGTCGCTGCTGTGCCAGGTCCTTGGCAATGAATTCCCTTTCCTGTAGAGCTCTACGGGCCTGCACATCCAATTGGTGACATCGTTCGTCAGCCTGTCGTTCCTCCTCAATCTGACGCTCAATTTCCTCCAAAGCTAATAGTTTCATCCTCTCTTGTAGGACAGCGTTCTGTGAATTGCTGAGGGCTAGTGAATGGCGGCTGCCATGGCCACTTCCAAAGGGGTATCCACTGGTCGAACTCCCACTCCGTCTAGAGTGCTTCGACGATTTCCCATTAGTTAAGGGGTGAGCGGAGCCTGCCTCTGGAAGCTGGTCGACCTGTGTAGTGGGAGTTACCTCTTCCATAGGTTCCTCACGTAGACCACTTTCCTGCTCCAAAGCAGTTTCCGGTCCTTGGCTCAGAGGGGATGGTTGATGGCTGAAACATATAGTTGATCCATCAACTCTTTGAGCTCTGGTGGGCTTGCCCTTTGATGTCGGAACCTCGACCACATAGTCCTTAAGATAACCAGGTGCTTGCCTGGTTCTTCTGGTGCTGCTGGTAGTTGAGGATGAAGCCTTTGTTGCTTTAGGCTTAGCTCCTGGATATTTCCTTTGTTCCAAGACCTTTCCCTCAGCTGCTCTCTCCTCCTCTCTTCTTCCTTCCAGTGGAGACAATTCTTCCCTCTCCGCCTCCATTTCCTTTTCAACTGTCTTTGGTTCAGTCATCATCCGGCTCAAAGGACCATTAAAAGATTAGTGAAATCTGTGTGGGTAGCTGGACAGGTAGGATGACTGACAGTGAAGGTGAACAGGTGGTCACGTGTCAGGTGACAGAGGAATGTATGAGACTGAGGCAGGAATTCCTTTAACCATAAAGTGGTATATTTACTGGTAGTCTGTGGTGGATTCATGGACGCACAGAACTTCTGGATCAGATGGATTTAGGGAAGAGAAAGCAGCGAGATCAGGCGATGGCAATTTCCTCCTTTTATAGAGTTGAGATCTGTAGGACATTTCCACCTGACCTAATTAAAGCGCCCCTGGCCCAGCTGAGTAAATGGCAATTAATTAAAGGAGTATTCCACCAACTCCATGGGCCTTTTCTACAGATAGTGTCTCAGTGTGATTGCCAGAAGTGATGAGTGTGATAGGTTCAGTGGTGTGAGAAATGTTGGGGAGTTCTTGACCATTGAGAGCGTTGACGGATATCTTGTGCGTTGACGGATATCTTGTGCGTTATAGGAATCTGGAGTTTGTGAGCGAGCTTGAAGTCCATGAAATTACCCTCTGCTCCTGAGTCCAGTAAGGCTTGGGTGTCGTGCGTGTGGGTGGCCCATCTTAGTCTTACCGGGAGGAGAGTAGATGATGAGGTCTTCTCTGTGGTGACACCACCCGATAGTAGCCTCATGTTTACTACCGGGCCTGATCTTTTACCGGGCAGGAGTGGATAAAGTGGCCCGCTCTACCACAGTAGAGACAGAGTCCTTGGGATCTCCGCCTCTCCCTCTCTTCCCGGGAGAGGCGAGCTCTCCCCAGCTGCATGGGTTCATGAGCGGAGGCTGAACTGGCCGTGTTACCGCCGCTGGCATGCCCGCCCTCTGTGTCGTTATACGGTCTGTTAGGGCATGCTCGGCGGCCAATACGACTCAGACGAGCGTCGACCCTCAAGGCTAGTTCCACTAGTCCATTTAAACTCCTGGGAAGGTCCAGAACATAAATCTCCTTCTGGATCCGGTCCTCCAGCCCATACAGGAACATGTCCCACTGCGCCTCCTCGTTCCACTGACACTCTGCAGCCAGAGTGCGGAATTGGATGGAGTATTCCGATACTGAACGGTCTCCTTGGCGAAGGTCAGCGAGTAGTCTGGCCGCCTCCCTACCCGCCACGGCCCGATCGAAGACCCTTCTCATCTCCTCGGAGAGTGTCTGGAAAGAGGTGCAGCATGGGTCCTGGTTCGCCCACACCGCCGTTCCCCAAAGAGCCGCTTTGCCTGATAGCAGTGTGAGTACGAATGCTACCTTAGACTGTTCACGGTTGAAGGTCCGTGGCTGCAACGAGAAATGCATGGAACATCTCGTAAGAAAGGCTCTGCAATAGTCAGGATCACCTGAATAACCCTCTGGTGTCGGTAGCCGTGGCTCTAGCTGGGAATCCGGCTCTGGCGGGGCGGGTTGAACTGCCGGTGTAGGTGGCGCAGCGGAACCCCTCAGATGTTGTAATTGTTGGATCAGCTGGGATACCTGCGTCGCAAGGGCTTGTACTGCCCGACCTGTGCTGGAGACGTTCTCCTCTTGTTGATTCATTCTCGTGATACTGCGGGAAATGAATTCGGTCAGACTCGTTGAACTCGCTGCATCCATGGTCTGGTCAGATCGTTCTGTGACAATACAGAGGCGGATGCAAGATGCAAGCAACGATGGTTTAATGAATACAGTTTACAACAGCAACAGGACAGACAGACTGTACTCAGACGGAATCCGACCCAGGGACTAGGGCGCATCTTCCAATGATAGCGTGCTGAGAAATCCAGGGGAGTGTGTCCGGATGGGTAGGAAGGAGCACAGCAGATAATCCACACAAGGGCGGCGAGAGAAGAGCACAGACACACGACACAACCTCAGGGAAGTAACAACGATCTGACAACAAGAAACACTGGTTACAGAACATATAAAGGGAAGATAAGTGGTTCCAGCTGGCGCAGACAATCAGGCCGAGATTGGGAACCACGCCCACACAAACACGGGGGGAGAGAGAGAGAGAGAGAGAGAGAGAGAGAGAGAGAGAGAGAGAGAGAGAGAGAGAGAGAGAGAGAGAGAGAGAGAGAGAGAGAGAGAGAGAGAGAGAAAGAGAAAGAGAAAGAGAGAGGGAGGCAGTGGATTCATGAACCGTGACAACATCTTACTATAACTCAAATTACAGACATCTTACTATAATTTAAAATAAAGATATATATCTCAAATTGCAGACATCTTACTACAACTCAAATTACAGACATCTTACTACAACTCAAATTACAGACATCTTACTATGACTCAAATTACAGACATCATTCTATAATCTTATCATAACTCAAAATAGAGACATGTTACTGAGACATCTTACTTTAACTAAATTTACAGACATTTTACTGTAACTCAAAATAGGGACATCTTACTATAACTAAAAATAGAGACGTCTTACTATAACTCAAATGACAGACATCATAATATAACTCAAATTACAGACATCTTACTTTAACTTAAAATATAGACATATTACTACATTGTAAATCCAATTATGGACATTTTACCATAACTCAAATGACATACATCTTAATTTAACTCAAAATAGAGACATCTTACTATAACTCAAATTACATACATCTTGCTATAACACAAATGACTCTATCTCAAAGTAGAGACATGTTACTAAGACATCTTACTATAACTCAAATTACAGGAATCTTACTTTAACTCAAAATAGACACATTTTATTATAATTTAAATTAGAGACATGTTACTATAACTCAAAATAGAGACATCTTACTATAACTGAAATTAGAGACTTCTTACCAAGAAATCTAACTATTATTTAAATTAGATACATCTTACTATAACTCCAATTACAGCTATCTTACAATAACTCAAATTAGAGACATCTTACCGAAACATCTTACTATAATTTAAATTATAGACAATTTACTAAGACATCTTACTATATCTCAAATTAGAGACATCTTACCGAAACATCTTACTATAATTTAAATTATAGACAATTTACTAAGACATCTTACTATATCTCAAATTAGAGACATCTTACCGAAACATCTTACTATAATTTAAATTATAGACAATTTACTAAGACATCTTACTATATCTCAAATTAGAGACATCTTACCGAAACATCTTACTATAATTTAAATTATAGACAATTTACTAAGACATCTTACTATATCTCAAATTAGAGACATCTTTCCAAGACATCTGATGATCATTTAAATGAGTGACATCTGATGATCATTTAAATGAGTGACATCTGATGATCATTTAAATTAGTGACATCTGATGATCATTTAAATTAGTGACATCTGATGATCATTTAAATGAGTGACATCTGATGATCATTTAAATTAGTGACATCTGATGATCATTTAAATTAGTGACATCTGATGATCATTTAAATTAGTGTCATCTTACTTTAACTCAAATTAGAGACGTCTTAATCATTTTACTATATCTCAAATTATAGACATATTACCAAGACGTCTTACAATAAGTCAAATTAGATACATTTTACTATAAATGCTTTCCTGCAGTCAAATTACTTAGTGGCCTCATGGGAGGAATGTTATTCATATTTTTCTTGATTAATCATTCTTAACATTATTATCATTATTAACATTATTAACATTATTTTAGAAACCTGCCAAAAATCATATGTTTATATATGTCAAACGGTTCTGTTATATTTCTGTCTTCTGTGATAAAGTGTAATATTGTGATGCAAACTCCAAATGTAATATATTTCAACTGTATATCTGACATGGTCCAGGTGTCTTCTTTCTTTAAACCCATACCCATGTGTGTGAGGTGTATACTTTTGTTTCAAAGTAGATTTGTTTAAGACTACCAAGAAACATTGTGTGACCCCGATTAAGCCCACGGCAGTAAAAGGATAACTCAAGAACAGAGAAAGAAGATGAACAGTAAAATAATCATGGCAGCCTATGACATGCATCAAACTGAGACCCTCTGGCAAATTGGGTAGGCGAATAACATAAACTACATCCATAATCACTGTATAGAATTACATTCCCATTCGCTTTTATTGACCATATTTTTGTACCAATCAAGAAGAATCAATTTGTTATGTCAAAAGGTTTGAGTGTGACAAGAACTACAACGCTGGTGGGTTTTTCACGATCAAGAGTTGGTGGTCCACCATCCAAAGGACATCGAGCCAACGGCCGGACAGTGTTTGACAATGGGTAATTGATGAAAGAGGACAAAGGAGGCAGACATGAATTGTGCAGAGCAACAGACATTACAACATTGGTGCCCAAAGACCCATAACAGAATACACGATTTGTCGTACCTTGGCATGAATGGGGTATTGCAGCCGACGGACCTTACATAGTTACACTTCTTTCAGCAAAAAAGGTTGCAGTGGGCTAAAAAACGAAAACACTAGACACTGGAGAATTGTAAAAATAGCCTGGTCTGATGAATCCCAGTTCCTGCTGCTTCACTCTGATGGGAGGGCTAGGGTATGGAGAGAACCACGAGTACATGCATCCATCAAGCCGCGTGTCTACATTGCAGGCAGGTGGCAGGGCCGGCTTAATACAGGGGCTTACCGGGGCAGAAATGAAAATAAATTAATAAAGAAAATATATACAGTATATATTGTAGAGTATATATGTATATATATTACTGCCTATCACAGGAGGGTTCAGGAGCCCGCTCTTAATGTGTATAGACAGACTGTCTTGTCTGCTGCCACTGTGCTAATCATCGGTAGGGGCCACACGTGGGTAACTGGAGGGCCCTGCCTTGATTGGGTAACTGACTATAAAAATAATAATAATAATAAACTGCATAATAAATAAATGTGACTGGTCAATTGTGTGAGTCAGGGGCTAGGCCCAAGACGCTATAAAAATGTAAATTACTTCACTTTTTAAAAATGTGTATTATTTTATCCAACCACAGGAGCTCTCACTCAATGTTCCAAGTACAGTAGAGAGCATCATTTTGCCACAGAAGATCAATAGTTTCAACAACAAAAAATAACTGTGGATTAAGTTTTATTACAAGCACATACAGGTAACTGCCAAAATAAAGGAAACACCAACATAGTGTCTTTAAAAAAGTGTTAGGCTACCATGAGCTGCCAGAACAGCTTCAATGCGCCTTGGCATAGATTCTACAAGTGGACCTAAACCATGTCAGGAAAATGCTCCCCAAACCATAACATACTATTTGTATACCTTATTTACTCAAGTGTTTCCTATATTTTGGCAGTTACCGGTTGCCTAGAGTTGGAAAGGTGACAATTTGACCAGCATGCACATCAAATATACAGCTTGTTGCATTGTGGCCATAGACATATAATCCATAGAAAGGTTTTGGAACCTCTTACGCTGCCATTTTGACAATTAAACTCATGGATACTGTCACGCCTGCTCCTGCTCCCCCTCTCTGGTGCTCGTGGTTGCCAGGCAGCCTATCATTACGCACACCTGTCACCTTCGTTACGTGCATCAGCGCTTCATGGGACTCACCTGGACTATTACCTTATTGATTGCCTACCCTATATCTGTCTCTTCCTCAGTTTATTCCCCATGTCTGCATTAATATTGTTTTCTTCTCCGTGTCCAGAAGCTGTACGTGTTTTGTTTCATGTCCGTTATTTATTAAATATTCACTCCCTGTACTTGCTTCTCATCTCCCAGCGTCTGTTCTCACATAATGCAGACACCAATATTGGAAGCATCAGGGAGTTGTTTTAGTTTTTTGTTGGCGTTGGTGACATCAGGTCTGGGTGCCGCTGCTGAAGGAACCAGGGTGCCTCAGCTGGCTTGTCGGGTTTCCATGCCTTAGCTGGCTCGAAAGTTTTTCTTGCCTCGGTTGGCTTGGCAGGCTCCTATCCCATGTCATGGCTCAGCCGGCTCGTCGGGCTCCCACACCTCAGTCGGCTAATCAGGCTCCCATCGCACGTCATGCCTCAGCTGGCTTGTCGCGCTCCTACGCCTTGGCTGGGTCGTCGGACCCCCACGCCTCAGGCCGGACCGTCAGGCTTACCCAGGTGGAATGCCGGGTGGTGCCTCTAGAGGGGGGGGGTACTGTCACAACTTCTCCCATTCCCACTCTCTGGCACTCAAGGGTACCAGTCATGGGACTAACCTGGACTATTGCCTCATTGATTGCCTCCTCTATATCTGTCACTTCCTCAGTTTATTCCCCATGTCTGCATTGTTGTCGTTATGTTTCCCTTGTCCAGACATTGTCCTTGTTTCGTTTCATGTCCATTATTTATCAAATGTTCACTCTGCCACCCGGGTGGCGCAGTGGTTAAGGACACTGTGCTCCAGTGCCAGCTGTGCCACCACAGATTCTGGGTTCGCGCCCAGGCTCTGTCGTAACCGGCCGTGACCGGGAGGTCTGTGGGGCGACGCACAATTGGCCTAGCGTTGTCCGGGTTAGGGAGGGTTTGGCCGGTAGGGATATCCTTGTCTCATCGCGCACCAGCGACTCTTGTGGTGGCCCGGGTGCAGTGCACGCTAACCAAGGTTGCCAGGTGCACGGTGTTTCCTCCGAGACATTCCGGGTTGGATGTGTTAAGAAGCAGTGCGGCTTGGTTGGGTTGTGTATCGGAGGACGCATGACTTTCAACCTTCGTCTCTCCCGAATGGGAGTTGTAGCGATGAGACAAGATAGTAGCTACTTACAATTGGATACCATGAAATTGGGGAGATAAAGGGGTAAAATGTAAAAATATTTAAAAAACGAACAAAAAAATGTTCACTCCATGTACTTGCTTCTCGTCTCCCAGCGTCTGTCCTTACAGGTACACAGGTGCACTAGCAATGTCCTGTCCTGAATTGAATGGGAACTGCCATCTAGTGATTATATTTTTATATTATATTTTTATATTATATTTTTATGGTTGGTTGCGGCTGTCTGTTTGCCTTATGCAATACAATTTCTAAATACAATCGTTGGAAAAACATACAGTTTGGAAAGCAAATGCCAACTGCCTAAACGAGAAGACTAATCTGTCTGAAGAACCAATAGAAAACATTTTTTCAACAACTCCCAATTGTTTGGGAGCAGCAGCACTGTTTTTCAAAGAAGCTCATCTTGATGCACGGCATACACCGTGAGTAATAGCCTATGGCTTCATCTTCGTCATTAGATGAGTCAGTGTGCCACAGGATATTTTATTTAGTGGCCTATAATATAAACTCAGCAAAAAAAGAAACGTCCTCTCACTGTCAACTGCGTTTATTTTCAGCAAACTTAACATGTGTAAATATTTCTATGAACATATCAAGATTCAACAACTGAGACATGAACTGAACAAGTTCCACAGACATGTGACTAACAGAAATTGAAAAATGTGTCCCTGAACAAAGGTGGGGTCAAAGGTAACAGTCCGTATCTGGTGTTGCCACCAGCTGCATTAAGTACTGCAATGCATCTCCTTCTCATGGACTGCACCAGATTTGCCCGTTCTTGCTGTGAGATGTTACCCCATTCTTTCACCAAGGCACCTGCAAGTTCCCGGACATTTCTGGGGGGAATGGCCCTAGCCCTCAACCTCCGATCCAACAGGTCTCAGACGTGCTCAATGGGATTGAGATCCGGGCTCTTCGCTTGCCATGGCAGAACACTGACATTCCTGTCTTGCAGGAAATCATGCACAGAATGAGCAGTATGCCTGGTGGCATTGTCATGCTGGAGGGTCATGTCAGGATGAGCCTGCAGGAAGGGTACCACATGAGGAAGGAAGATGCCTTCCCTGTAACGCACAGCCTTGAGATTGCCTGCAATGACAACAAGCTCAGTCCGATGATGCTGTGACACACCGCCCCAGACCATGACGGACCCTCCACCTCCAAATCGATCCCGCTCCAGAGTACAGGCCTCGGTGTAACGCTCATTCCTTTGACAATAAACACAAATCCCACCATCACCCCTGGTGAGACAAAATAACGACTCGTCAGTGAAGAGCACTTTTTGCCAGTCCTGTCTGGTCCAGCAACGGTGGGTTTGTGCCCATAGGTGATGTTGTTGCCGGTGATGTCTGGTGATGACCCGCCTTACAACAGGCCTACAAGCCCCCAGTCTAGCCTCTCTCAACCTATTGCGGACAGTCTGATCACTGATGGAGGGATTGTGCGTTCCTGGTGTAACCCGGGCAGTTGTTGTTGCCATCCTGTACCTGTCCCGCAGGTGTGATGTTCGGATGTACCGATCCTGTGCAGGTGTTGCTACACGTGGTCTGCCACTGAGAGGACGATCAGCTGTCCATCCTGTCTCCCTGTTGCATTGTCTTGGGCGTCTCACAATACGGACATGGCAATTTATTGCCCTGGCCACATCTGCAGTTCTCATGCCAACTTGCAGCATGCCTAAGGCACATTCACACAGATGAGCACTGAGTTTTTTTGTGTGTTTTTCAGAGTCAATAGAAAGGCCTCTTTGGTGTCCTAGGTTTTCATAACTGTGACCTTAATTGCCTACCGTCTGTAAGCTGTTAGTGTTTTAACGACCGTTCCATAGGTGCATGTTCATTCATTGTTTATGGTTCATTGAACAAGCATGGGAAACAGTGTTTAAACCCTTTACAATGAAGATCTGTGAAGTTATTTGGATTTTTACAAATGATCTTTGAAGACAGGGTCCTGAAAAAGGGACTTTCTTTTTTTGCTGCGTTTTTATACAGTGAGCTCCACAAACATATTGGGACAGTGACAAATTGTTTGTAGTTTTGTATTTTTTTGTATTTGAAATTGTACAATTACTATGAATTTAAAGTGCAGATTGTCTGCTTGAAGTGGAAGGGTTTCATCCATTGTGAGTGAAAAAAATTTAAATGACTGAATTTTTTGTACATAGTCCCTCCATTTTATAGGACCAAAAGTATTGGGACAAATTCACGTATTTACATGTATTAAAATAGTGAAAAGTTAAGTATTTGGTCCCATATTAATATCACACAATGACGACATCAAGCTTGTGACTTCAAATTATTTGGATGCATTTGCTGTTTGTTCTGGTTGTGTTTCAGATGATTTTGTTCCCAATAGAAATAAATGGTAAATAATGTCGCTTTTATTGTAAATAATATAACCTTTCTAAACACTTCCACATGAATGTGGAGGCTGCCATGATTACAGATCATCCTAAAGGAATCATGAATAACGATGAGTGAGAAAATTACAGACACACAAATATTATACCTCCAAGACATGCTGACCTCTCACCATTACAATAACGGCAGAGGTTAGCATTTTTTTTGGGGGGGGGGCATGCTATATGTGCGCCTGTAACTTTCTCACTCATCATTATTCACGAATCATTCATGTTTGCCCTCAGAACAGCCTCAGTTCTGCAGGAAATGGACTATACAAGGTGTCGAAAGCGATCCAAAGGCTGGTCGATGTTGACTCCAATGCTTCCCACTGTTTTGTTATGTTGGCTGGATGTCCTGTTGGTGGTGGACTATTCTTGATACACAATGAAATTGTTGACTGTGAAAAAACCAGCAGCGTTGCAGTTCTTGACACAAACCTGGATGCCTGGTACCATACCCCATTCAAAGGAAGTAAAATAGTTTGTCTTGTCCATTGACCCTTTGAATGGCACACATATACAATGCATCCTTATTTAACCTGTCTCATCCCTTCTTTTACATGAATTTAAATTGATTTAACAAGTCACATCAGTAAGGGATCACAGCTTTCACCTGGATTCACCTGGTCAGTTTATGTCATGCAGGTGTCCTTAATGTTTTGTTTACTCAGTGTATATTGCCTTTTAGTATTGTACAATCTGTGTTTCGCTTCATTGGCCTCGTCTATTGTTTGTTTGAATTCAAGGCCCTGGCTGGTGGTGGTGTGATCGTGTGGGGTGTGTTTTCATGGCACACACTGGGTCCCTTGATTAAAGTGGAGCAATGTCTGAATGCCACAGGATATCTGAACATCATTGCCAATCAGGTGCACCCCTTCATGACAGCAGTGTATCCATCTGAGAATTGATTCTTTTCAGCAGGATAACGCCCCATGCCACAAGGCTCGGATTGTCCAGGAATGGTTCCACGAACATGACAGTGAATTCAGCTTACTGCAGTGGCCTGCCTAGTCACCAGATATCAATCCAATTGAGCATCTGTGGGATGAGATGGAACGAGCTATTCGGAGTAGAGATCCACTACCAGCCAACTTGATGAATTGAGGCTGTTCTGAGGGGAAAAGGTGGTGCAACTCAATAAAGTTATGAATAAAGGTGTTGAGTCATTTAGTATTTGTTTGTCTGATTGAGTCATTTATTCCTGATATTGCATCTGAACCTGCAGATGTCCTTCAAATCTTTCTTCCGTCTGGTGCTTCTTTAATGTAGACTTGCACAGCAGCCAATTTGCTAAGTCGTCCTTAGTTAAGCTAAGTTTAATATCAGCCTTCCCCTGAAGCCAGTGATTACTCATCAATTGACCCCTCCTTACGCTCATCCTGAACAGATGTTCAGAATTACTCAAAGTACTAGAGTGATCGCTGACTCTGATATTTAAACACTTTCATGCACACCGTGGGGCTCTTGGCTCCAGATGTTGCTTCCAGGATGCTCTCTGAGCCTTGACACACTGTCATGGCTGTAATGAAGACTGGAGATCAAGCCTCTGGTGGGATTTCCCCCATCAGACCTCATGGTTTCAACTCATTTTTCTTCTAAGTTCATCGGACTTCCTTTATGTCTGAGATGGAACGGATGGGAAAAAGGATGACCTTGCTGTAAAACAGTATTACTCATCCCAGGGCACTAGAAGGTATCAAATCAAATCTAAATGTATTTGTCACATGCGCCGAATACAACAAGTGTAGACCTTACTGAGAAATAATTACTTATGAGCCCTTAACCAACAGTGCAGTTCAAGAAGAGTTAAGAAAATCTTTACCAAATATACTAAAGTAAAAAATAATAAAAAGTAACACAATCAAATAACATTAACGAGGCTATATTACAAGGGGTACCGGTACCGAGTCAGTGTGGATGCCTGGAGTCTCTGACAATATTATGTGCTTTACTCTGACACCGCCAATTACTGTATATACTGAGAACATGTGGCAGATCATGTGACACTTAGCCAAGGAGATGAATACATATACATGCACCACTTTTCCATATTTTATTTTTTCAATTTCCCTTCACCAATTTGGACTATTTTGTGTATGTCCATTACATGAAATCCAAATAAAAATCCATTTAAGTTACAGGTTGTAATGCAACAAAATAGGAAAAACGGCAAGGGGGATGAATACTTTTGCAAGGCGCTGTACCTGCTAAGCTGATGGGGTAAGACAGGAAGCGATGTGAATTATATTGTTTTTACTAGATGGATAAAAACTGACAAGCCATTCAGATCAGCCTTTCTGATTTAGTAAACTACATTACCTGAGCCCCGACTCAGTCTTTCCCTGAAGGGGAAATCTGCTCCCAGAGTGTCAATGAAACTAGTTGTTAGTTGGAAATAATAATATATAATATAGGATATAAAAAGGTGAGTGTCATCGTCTCACAGGCGGAATTTCAAATGATCATCCGTGTTCCATTTGTCACACCTCATAACAAAACGAGTTAAAATGACAGAGACACCTGTGGATGGAAAAGAAGAGAAGTGTTTTGATGAAAAGGTCTTGAGTCTCGGGATATGAAGTGAGCTGATTTACCTAATAACATTTCTTCTTTGTTGGCCTGCAGCTAAAGACTGGAGATATAAATTTGAACAATATGTGAGACATATCCATTTGGCCCTCAGTCTAATGAGGAGGTGGTTGAATTTAGAAAATCTGTCTACGGGTCAAATTGATTGCAATCGGAAACCAGTCTAGCCCCTGTCAGTTTGACTTATTAACTCATTGAGTATGTTTACATGCACAGTAATAATTCGATATTTAAACTGATTATGGCAGTAGGCAGATTATGCAATAGTCATGTGCGCAGAGTAAGGTGTTTATCTTAATTGGTGTAAGGACAAAATTGAAGTAAGCATACGCCAATTAAAACACCTGATTTTCTAAGAACATGTAAACACCTGAATCGTCGCTCCAGCTATGAGTTAGATTTGTGCAGGTGCTAGCACACGTCCTCCGAGCCTCCCTCTTTAGTGAAGTGAGTTCGGAACAACTGAATGTAAGCCGAAGGAGGTTAGTGCACCTTATTATGGGGTCCACATGGTTTCCAGGTGTCCACATGGTTTCCAGGTGTCCACATGGTTTCCAGGTGTCCACATGGTTTCCAGGTGTCCACATGGTTTCTAGGTGTCCACATGGTTTCCAGATGTCCACATGGTTTCCCACATGGTTTCCAGATGTCCACGTGGTTTCTAGGTGTCCACATGGTTTCCAGGTGTCCACATGGTTTCCAGGTGTCCACATGGTTTCCAGGTGTCCACATGGTTTCCAGATGTCCACATGGTTTCCAGATGTCCACGTGGTTTCTAGGTGTCCACATGGTTTCCAGGTGTCCACATGGTTTCTAGGTGTCCACATGGTTTCCAGGTGTCCACATGGTTTCCAGGTGTCCACATGGTTTCTAGGTGTCCACATGGTTTCCAGGTGTCCACATGGTTTCCAGGTGTCCACATGGTTTCTAGGTGTCCACATGGTTTCCAGGTGTCCACGTGGTTTCCAGGTGTCCACGTGGTTTCCAGGTGTCCACGTGGTTTCCAGGTGTCCACGTGGTTTCCAGATGTCCACGTGGTTTCCAGGTGTCCACGTGGTTTCCAGGTGTCCACATGGTTTCCAGGTGTCCACATGGTTTCCAGGTGTCCACATGGTTTCTAGGTGTCCACATGGTTTCCAGGTGTCCACATGGTTTCCAGGTGTCCACATGGTTTCAGGTGTCCACATGGTTTCCAGGTGTCCACATGGTTTCCAGGTGTCCACATGGTTTCCAGGTGTCCACATGGTTTCCAGGTGTCCACATGGTTTCCAGGTGTCCACATGGTTTCCAGGTGTCCACATGGTTTCCAGGTGTCCACATGGTTTCCAGGTGTCCACATGGTTTCCAGGTGTCCACATGGTTTCCAGGTGTCCACATGGTTTGGTTTCCAGGTGTCCCACAGGTGGTTTCCAGGTGTCCACATGGTTTCCAGGTGTCCACATGGTTTCCAGGTGTCCACATGGTTTCCAGGTGTCCACATGGTTTCCAGGTGTCCACATGGTTTCCAGGTGTCCACATGGTTTCCAGGTGTCCACATGGTTTCCAGGTGTCCACATGGTTTCCAGGTGTCCACATGGTTTCCAGGTGTCCACATGGTTTCCAGGTGTCCACATGGTTTCCAGGTGTCCACATGGTTCCAGGTGTCCACATGGTTTCCAGGTGTCCACATGGTTTCCAGGTGTCCACATGGTTTCCAGGTGTCCACATGGTTTCCAGGTGTCCACATGGTTTCCAGGTGTCCACATGGTTTCCAGGTGTCCACATGGTTTCCAGGTGTCCACATGGTTTCCAGGTGTCCACATGGTTTCCAGGTGTCCACATGGTTTCACAGGTGTCCACATGGTTTCCAGGTGTCCACATGGTTTCCAGGTGTCCACATGGTTTCCAGGTGTCCACATGGTTTCCAGGTGTCCACATGGTTTCCAGGTGTCCACATGGTTTCCAGGTGTCCACATGGTTTCCAGGTGTCCACATGGTTTCCAGGTGTCCACATGGTTTCTAGGTGTCCACATGGTTTCTAGGTGTCCACATGGTTTCTAGGTGTCCACATGGTTTCCAGGTGTGGTTTCCACATGGTTTCCAGGTGTCCACATGGTTTCCAGGTGTCCACATGGTTTCCAGGTGTCCACATGGTTTCCAGGTGTCCACATGGTTTCCAGGTGTCCACATGGTTTCCAGTTTCCAGGTGTCCACATGGTTTCCAGGTGTCCACATGGTTTCCAGGTGTCCACATGGTTTCCAGGTGTCCACATGGTTTCCACCAGGTGTCCACATGGTTTCCAGGTGTCCACATGGTTTCCAGGTGTCCACATGGTTTCTAGGTGTCCACATGGTTTTTCAGGTGTCCACATGGTTTCCAGGTGTCCACATGGTTTCCAGGTGTCCACATGGTTTCCAGGTGTCCACATGGTTTCTAGGTGTCCACATGGTTTCCAGGTGTCCACATGGTTTCCAGGTGTCCACATGGTTTCCAGGTGTCCACATGGTTTCCAGGTGTCCACATGGTTTCTAGGTGTCCACATGGTTTCTAGGTGTCCACATGATTTCTAGGTGTCCACACGGTTTCTAGGTGTCCACATGGTTTCCAGGTGTCCACATGGTTTCTAGGTGTCCACATGGTTTCCAGGTGTCCACATGGTTTCCAGGTGTCCACATGGTTTCCAGGTGTCCACATGGTTTCCAGGTGTCCACATGGTTTCCAGGTGTCCACATGGTTTCCAGGTGTCCACATGGTTTCCAGGTGTCCACATGGTTTCCAGGTGTCCACATGGTTTCCAGGTGTCCACATGGTTTCCAGGTGTCCACATGGTTTCCAGGTGTCCACATGGTTTCCAGGTGTCCACATGGTTTCTAGGTGTCCACATGGTTTCCAGGTGTGCACATGGTTTCCAGGTGTCCACATGGTTTCCAGGTGTGCACATGGTTTCCAATAATAATTTACAAGGGCTACATAGCGAACATAACAAATGCAAATGTTTATTATGGATTCACCTTTCAATTAAATTGGCATCCGCTATGTAGTGTATGTGAATTGACACTCTCTAATCTCGCACGCAAATGTTGACGCTGGCGTCTCTCTGTGTGGTTTCGGCTTTAGAAGTAGTTTTCACATACAAACTTTATATGTCGGAACACAGAATCAAATATGCTTCACAAAAATAACATTGTCCTTGTGGTAGAACGTTTATTTTGTAGTATTTTTTTTTCTACATTTATCAGAGTGCAATCAGGTAGCATGATTTCAGATGTGTCCACATAAACATGATAATTAAGGAAATTGTTTTTCTTGCAAAGCATGTCAACGTTTTAATCAAACTATCCACAACAATCCCATTGTTGTGTGCGTGTGAAAGCACTCGTTGAATTCTTGAATGAGCTCTGGGAGACCAACCACCTAATCTGGTTATCTGAGGCAAATGATATTACAACCGTCTCTGATACTCATCTCCATACCAATCCCATCACCAGATGTGAACAATGCCTATCATCAAATCAAATAATGCCCTCTCCCTGTAAACAGAAGGCCGGACAGGTGAAATAATGCCCTCTCCCTGTAAACAGAAAAACCTCATTAGGAAAAAGGCTCCATGAACATATCACGAATAAGCTATACCGATATTGTCTTTTAAGAAGACCGCAATATTCTTCGGGGTTTATGATTTGTAAACCCCGAACAGCCAGTCGTATTGCCGGGTGTCCGGGTCTTTTGGCCTGAAACGCACTACTCTTCATCAAGCCAATCCATTGTGTCTGCGACAGCCAAGGAACGGGGCCCATGTTGCACATACAACGCAAATGATCGCATTTTCCTTTTTGGGGCTGCATGCGGCCTCGATGAAGTCGCTCATAGTGCTGCACTCATGTGTTCGCCGCGTTGCGGGAGCGGGTAGCGGCCTATCAATTTCGCATTGTCACTTTACAATCTTTTAAATCATTCAACTTTAAAGTTATGGGTTTTACTTCATTATTTCGGGTCCATTACATCGTCATCCAAGTAGTGGCTCCCAAATTAATAGCAAAGTCGACATCTACAAGTTCATTATTAAAACCTCAGTACCATAAACGGGTGATAAAAGCTTTTATCTGGGCTCTTATTGGATAAGCTGCTGAAAAGGTTTAGCTGTCAGAATATAAGGGGGCTGCGAAGGGAGTTTACCTGTGTTCTTCCTAATCATATTTTGAGTCATAGCAGTGAGTATGTTTTGCTAGGCTCCGGGGAGCCCATTTAAAGAGATCCATCATTCTCTGAGAGAGGCTGGGTCTACAGACCTCCAGTGACAAGCAGCAGAGCCTAACAGACCTAAATCCATCATCCCAATCAGCTATTAAAAGAACCCCAAATTATACCATGAGAATGAAATAACCCACACAACAGAACCCACACACACCCCCAGTGTCAGATGATTTATAACCTGACGATACCGTACCTCAGATAGCTCGTATGTCGATTTTTAGACCTGCCAGTTTGGGGGCATTGTTAGGGTATTTTGGATGGGAGTTTACAATGTGACAGAGATGATCTAGCTCTGGTGGTGGGTGGAGAGGAGTTTGTCTGCCAGGGTTGTGACAGTCAGGATGGTGCCCTTAACCCTGTTCTCCTCACCCGACTGAGTCGCCCCCGCAGAGGGTAATGATGGAACCCTCTGTGCAGCTGAGAAATACAGCACTGCGAGAGAGCCATCAGAGAGCCATCAGAGAGCCATCAGAGAGCCATCAGAGAGCCATCAGAGAGCCATCAGAGAGCCATCAGAGTGTCATCAGAGAGCCATCAGAGAGCCATCAGAGAGCCATCAGAGAGCCATCAGAGTGCCATCGGAGAGCCATCAGAGAGCCATCAGAGAGCCATCAGAGAGCCATCAGAGAGCCATCAGAGTGCCATCGGAGAGCCATCAGAGAGCCATCAGAGTGTCATCAGAGAGCCATCAGAGAGCCATCAGAGAGCCATCAGAGAGCCATCAGATCAAGACAGTATGTCCAAAGAGAGGCACCAATAAAAATAGCTCCCTCCCTCTTTCTTTGTCTCTGTCTTTTTATATCTTTTTTTCCCATTGCCTGCTTCTCTCATGATCGGTACCTTTCAAAAAGCTATTCTCAAAGTCTCCCTCTTCACTTTCGGGAAACACCACATCACCCGCTTGACTATTGTATCGTAATGTAAAGCCGGTCAACGGAGAGTGTTCCTGTCAATATAAACGGCCTTGTAACTTATGGCCATTAGTGTCGTGGCGTTGCAGCTTCTGTTTTATCAGCACCCTTGTGGATGAGCAGCAGGGAAGACGAGAGGAAGAAAGGACGCACAATAACTGTCAATCCATTCTCCTTTCAAAACTCTTCTGAGACACACTAAATACTATTTCTGTATGGGAGCAGAGCAGGGGAGATGTTTTTGAATTCTCTTGCCGGCATCTCTCTCTGGTGGGAAGACATCTGGGCTCTGGATCATTTGTGCTGTAAATCATCATTTATTATTAAGCCTCACAGTGTTGAAACTGTGGCACCTTTTGAGTTTAACTCATTGATAAGGAGGTCATGTTATTCAGACAAAGATAACTGCATTCATCTCCTACGGTTAAAGGCAATATTTTTGTGTTTGAGGCTACAAAAAAAAGGTGCTATCTAGAATCTTTGAAGAATCCTTTTTGGTTGCAGGTGGAACCCTTTCTACAGAGGGTTTTACATGGAACCAAAAATGGTTCTCCTATTAAGACAGCAGAAGAACACTTTTGGAACTACCTTTTTCTTCATTTGGCCATACGGTTGTCCTTGTGCAAATCCAGATGTGAATGTTTCCAGACTGGTGGGTTTCGTCATTTCCACAGTTGTCTCTGGCCTTGGTAATGATTATGTTCTATGAGGCGAAACTTGAACCTCATCTGTCACTCCCTGCAGGACGCGGCACATTTTTTTTTAATAGAAAATGCCAGATGTAAGAATGGCCTATTGATTTTTTCATCATCCTTATAATGACAATCAGCTCCATAAGTATCTGGGGAAATTCCAAGTGCCATTATTTCAAAATGTCATGATCAGTTCCTTTTCCCACCAGGGAATAGAAGAATGTTGAGCATTTCCAGAGGCATGAATGGCTGTCTGCTCAGAAACTCCTTCTCTGAATGATGTTATTAACCTCTCATTGTAGGACCCCAGTTTCACTGCGGTCTCTGGATGAGGGGGGAGGCCACAGTGGACACACACTTGCTTACTGTCTTCTATTTGTGGCTGAATATACTACTGTACCTATGGGTGTTTACATTCCAATCGTCTTCAGAAATCATTACAATTCATTCATCGTCCTCTCTATTCCCATTCAATGTGTTGAAATTTGATGGAACACACTTCTTTGATCACCATGATGACTAATCCTATGCCGTTCCCCCATTGTCACGCAACCGATTCATCACCCAATGAATGCACTGGAACAAAACAACATGACACAACATATTGAAATCACTTACACACAACAAACAAACATATAGGGACGTTCACACACACATACACACACACACACACACACAGAAGCATCTCAGATGCGAACATGAGCCAACAGTCTGTCTTGGGGGGAAACTGGTAAATGTCTCTGCCACACTTTCTGTCACATTTGTCCTGGAAGCAAAGACTGTGGTTTCCCAATACGGCCTCTCTCTCTCTCTCTCTCTCTCTCTCTCTCTCTCTCTCTCTCTCTCTCTCTCTCTCTCTCTCTCTCTCTCTCTGACACTTCACTGGGTATTTGAAGTTCAACATGAAAACCCCTGACAGAATTAGAACTTTGTCCGTATTTCTCATCACATATCACCTCATCAATGAGGTGAGGACCTTGCGTTTCATCCCGGCTCAACAGAACAGCCTAAAGGAAGCAGCCACCACCTTAAGCTCTCTCCATCTATCACTTTCATCTAGATTTGGGGAGAGAAATGGGCTCAGTGTAGCAGCCATTTACAAGAGCTTGAATGTAATATTGTGAAATGCAGAATTGAATAACTACATTTCACATAATAACTTACATCTGTTATAATGGCGCTGAGTTATAGACAGGTGGCTGAAGCTACATGAATGGGTCAGTTTAAGGTATATTTCATTGTGCTTTGTCCCTGGAGTCAGACAACATGTAGGCCTACTACCATTTCATGTGAAGTAAAGTCTCAAGATGATATGTCTCTTTTCAGCTCTAGTGGTGCAACACAAAAAACCCTTGAAACAACGAGAAACGTTCCGATAGCCATGATGTGTTGGACGTGTCGAATACAGTGTTTGCATTGGCTTCTAAAAGCGATATGAGTAGTGTTCAAAGTCAGACTAAACACAAGCACATGTCAGATGCCTAATAGCAGGTGGAGAGATTGCAGACACATTGAATTCAAATGGCAGTCTGACGGTTTGAATTTGCTGATTCACTAAGTTCTGACATAATGAATCACTTTGGTCCCATAGCGGGGACATTAAAGTGATGAAAGGAGAGTGAAGGCGTCGCACGGGTGTATCAGTCTCACCTCTCTAATTGACGACCACCGCTTTGATGGATTGGAGATGTCAGAGAAAGGAGGCAGGATCGATAAATATTAAAGTTGATGGCTTGTTTTTCCTCAGGCCAAGTCCTGTACAATAGGAAAGTCTATGATTCCATCTCACAGTGTTCAAATGGTTCTCTGTCTAGAGGACAAAACCTAATTCGGCATTGAATGAATGACAGTCGTCATTATGGACGAAAGGCAAGGGGTGTGCCTGGGTCCACCTAACAAGACATCGTTTTTTTTTTTTTTTTTATTTAAATCAGCACCACCCTGAATGGGAGCTGGCTTACGTGCATTTTTCATGGCTCCTGTGATTGTGACAGTGCAGTAGAGCAGAAACAGAACCGCCTCTGGGAATACGATGGACAGTTCTGGATCACGTCACTGGGTAAATACATTTGAATTCAATCACTTTTTGGCAGCACCCCCTTCGATTTGAACGAAACCATCCATACAGTACGTGTTTGGTTACCCAGGGTAGAAGTGGTAAGAAAGGGACTTTTTGGACCTGAACGCCAAAACATTCAGGAGACAGAGGTCCTCAAAGTTGACCCATTTTGCATATCCCAGCATACCATAAGACAGCCGTGACTATCACTGGAAAAGATCAACGTTTGCCTTTGATATCAATTTAAAGCTTAAAACAAACAGCTGTCAAACTACAGTATTTGCTAATAATATATCTTTTTAAATGTAATAAAAATGATGTCATTATTTAACCTTCAATGTCAATAAATTCTTAAAAATGCGTAAAAACTAAAAGAAAAAACATATTTGCATATGTTGGTGGTTATTTTTTTATATTTAACTCAGCGAGTCAGTTAAGAACAATGTCTTATTTACAATGACAACCAACCGAGGAACAGTGGGTTAACTACCTTGTTCAGGGGTAGAATGACAGATTTTTAGCTTCTCAGCTCGGGGATTCGATCCGGTGACCTATCAGTTACTGACCCAACGCTCTAACCACTAGGCAACCTGCCACCCCTGTTAAGACCCTATTTTACATAATATTAGGTTTGATAAATGTACAAAAATGGGAATACAATATTTATTTCCACTTTCAAATGGTACCACAATCATCCATAGGAGACCATTTAAGTTGGCATTCGATGGTGGGTGGTAGCTCTTTGTGGTAGTAATTATAGGTAAAAATGTAAATGACATTTAAATGTCAACGATGTCCCAGTTAAATTGCAGTCTCCTGAAGAGACAGGTCCATTCTATGGATTCTATTACTATGATTGAAATGACCCCCCCCCCTGTATTCAAGAGCAGGTTGTGTCTCAAACCAATGGTGGGCGCAACACAAAACCTCATATGATGTCAAGTAGGGTTTAAGCTACAACACATGCGAATCTGAAAAGAAATTGGAGATGATAATTTATGTTAAATTTAAACGCCATAACCCTAAGATGTCTGTTTCGTTTAAGTCAAAAGGGAAGCTGTCAAAAAGGGAATGAATTCATATGGATTTACCCCACTGGCAGAGGGCCAAGCACACCTGATCCACAGCACAGGTCAGTGTCATCATATCATATCAAACACATTCAAGCACATTTACATTATATGTCAACAGTAAACACATTGATGTCTAAAACATTGTTTTCTAACCTAGTAAACGCATGACTGTTCTATTCCAAACAGTTCCTGGTCTGATCCTCTTGGCAATAAGTGACAGTTCTCCTGTTTGCTTGATACGCATTACACAGGATTGCTCCGCCACTGCTGTCTCATCACATTGTTCCTTCCTGGTGGAGGGAGGCTGAGGCTCTTGACAACTAGAGCCACCAAGCCACACCAAGATTAGGTCCGAGCTGGCAGGACAGTCCCACAACACCCCTGCCAGCCTGCATGCCAGCCTGCCATCCTGCCTACTGCCAGGGGGAGGAGGAGGAGGAGGAGGGCTGATGGCTGCTACACATGGATGCTCCTTATGATGCTCAACAGTCGAGCTGGGCAACACATCAGCAACACATAACTATATGGCCGGCTTCCTCACCAATCAGATCAATTCAAGCAGAGAAGACTGCGATTTTCCAAGCAAGGAACACACTCATAATGTGTTGTCACTAAGAGTCTATCACCTACATCAGGGATCATCAACTAGATTCAGCCAAGGGGAGAAAAGAAATCACGAGCGGACGGACAATTACAAATCATTTTTAGTCTGCAAATTGACCGCAAGAAGCCCAAACAAATAATATTTCACTAACACAGTCATTTGAAACCGTGCTTACATTTCTATGCGATCCCATAGTGTATATCTCTCTATTATGCGTGGTAACTAAGATCACATGGATCTGATTTACTGGGGTTTTTACCGTTTTTATGTCCAACCTTAAAAAACGAAATTAAATGTTATTTTTGCTCAGAAAACTGATTTAAAAATAAATTTAAAAAATATTTCACCTTTATTTAATCAGGTAGGCAAGTTGAGAACAAGTTCTCATTTGCAACTGCGACCTGGCCAAGATAAAGAGTAGCAATTCGACCGATACAACACACATGGAATAAACAAAACATACAGTCAATAATACAGTAGAACAAAAGAAAACAAAAAGTCTATATACAGTGAGTGCAAATGAGGTAAGTTAAGGAAATAAATAGGCCATGGTGGCGAAGTAAATACAATATAGCAATTAAACACTGGAATGGTAGATCGGCAGAAGATGAGTGTGCAGGTAGAGATACTGGGGTGCAAAGGAGCAAAATAAATAAATAAATACCAGTATGGGGATGAGGTAGGTAGATGGGCTGTTTACAGATGGGCTATGTACAGGTGCAGTGATCTGTAAGCTGCTCTGACAGCTGGTGCTTACAGCTAGTGAGGGAGATGTGAGTCTCCAGCTTCAGAGATTTTTGCCATTCGTTTCAGTCATTGGCAGCAGAGAACTGGAAGGAAAGATGACCAAAGTAGGAATTGGCTTTGGGGGTGACCAGTGAGATATACCTGCTGGAGTTCGTGCTACGAGTGGGTGCTGCTATGGTGACCAGTGAGCTGAGAAATCAACCACGGCCAAATTCAGTCCGCGGTCTGCCAGTTGGGGAACACTGTCCTACACCATCCGTTGATTTATAAGAAAGAGGCATACCAGAACTCCAACGTGGCTTTATCTAGGCTGACCTTTGACCTCTATCACAGCATCATGCTCCCTCCAGGTCTTCAACACCTTAATAACACCACAACCTTCTAGGACAGTTTATGGCACACGGTAGACCATGTCATATCACGCCTGTTATTGAGATAATGGATAACTGAACCAGGGGAATGTATGTCTTTTTTATGTTTTTGTGAACAATCTCTAGGAATAATTTGAGTTTGAGTACTCCAGGGTTCTACATTTGTCATGATTATTTGATAAGATATAGCTTGGTCTGTGAAAATATATGTCTCAAAAGCCTCCTGTGTATGTGTCAAAAGTCTCCTGTGTATGTGTCAAAAGTCTCCTGTGTATGTGTCAAAAGTGGATCTGCTGGGAAAGGACTTGAGTGAAAAACTTAAGTGCATCAATGTATGTTTCTCTAACCTCCTGTACAACTGAAGGCTAACCTTAACCCTTAAAGGAAGCAATCGTTAAGCTTAAACAATCTTCATATTTTTTTATATGCAAATTGTGACCACAACTATGTTTGAGAAATCATTTGAATGGTGACTGGGGCCACATAATTGTTTATGTCATTAGGAACAGAGATACTTGTTTACACAGTCACCTAATATTCCACACGGAGGTGGATCTTCCTGTACATTGCCTCTTTAGGGTTATTTGTAGTGAAAGGATGGCCTGGAATGGCTGTTTAGATACGCCTGTTGTCAAAAGCAGGCATAGCTGCGGGAAGATGTTTTGAGTAGGGGAGGGCTGATTGTGTGTGTATACAATTTCTAATGTGATCAGTAGCCTAAACATAGGACAAGAGTCAGTAATAGTAATCACTGCAGCCTAAAGTCAATTTAAATACATTTGCCAAAAGTATACATTTTACTCCTGCCTCGACATCAATAATAGAATTCAAAATGCTTCACCTGAGAGCATGACTTAGCCACAGAGTATCATACGCTACTTTTAAAGCTGTGGATTGTTTCCGATCCATTTGGGCAGTGTATGTGGCAATGGGCCAAGCTGATTTTTGAGATACAGGTGTCAGTGGAAAGCAATTGATCTCAAGTATGTGTCAATGATAATGTGTCTTCAGTATCATCTGAAACGGGAGCCAAGAACAAACAAACAAAATGTCAAAACACAAAAATAAAATAACGCCATATACAAATAGAAATAAAGAAAGGACTAAACAAAACAGATTAAAGACAAAATAGTTTTCAGTATTTCCAAAATAAAACCCTCTGTTCAAATGTCCTTCTCAAAGGCTTACCATCCCAGAGGGAAACAGAGAAAAAGATGGAGCGTGGGCAATGTTATCTCACATTGTTGTTAATTAGCTCTTGCAAGTGGGAGATAGCATCTGACCAATTGACCAGAGTTTTGGTCTTGGCCTCACGAAGTCTGGCAGTGGATCTTTCCAGCTGCGCAATGTCCAAGTACATACGCAATCAACACCTTCAAAGGGCAATAACCGGTTCAAACCAACTCCTGAGAATAGTTTTTCTGTTGCCTGCTGTTAATGCAGCCATAACAATCCACCTCTCTTGATAAGATAACAGGGCTTTACAACCCAGCAGGAGGAGGGATGGGTAAATTGGTAGGCTTCTGCCAAGAATATCATTTAAAAGACGAACAACATGAACCCAAAGAGGCTTTACTGGTACACAGCTCCAAAACATACAGTATGCATATAATTACCCACTTCAGATTGGGTATATTCATTACAAATATCACTATCCACAAGCTCCGTTTTGAACCTTCACTCTGGGGTTAAAGAAAACCTTTGAAATGAATAGTTTGATGGGCAAGAATTGCAAGTTGCATATCGTGGTCCAATACCATTCAAACCCGGCACGTTGTAGGTCCTTTTCCCAGATCTCTGTGGCAGGTAGATGTTTTACGTTATGAGTCACTGGCCTATCATATAGTGAGGACGCCGTTCTGTCTTTCCCCAGACACGAAAGCCGTTTCAGTGGGAGCTTGGCTTGGTGTCCTATTGTACACTGTAGGTTCTCCATGTTGAAAGGAGTCTGAGATTAAAAATAAAGACACAGGAAGAAACAGGGAGGGAATATGACTCTTTCAGATATCGAAAGGAACAAAGCCCTTTCAGGTTGAACATATCCCTCAAAATGTTAATACCTTCCTTAGACCAAGGAGAGAATGTAAAGGGAATCAAATAATTCATCCAAAAAGGGAGATCTGGGCCAGTTGTGCCCAGATAATTATTCATTTGGTACCAAACAGTCAACGCATTTTTTTAAATAATAAAGCCCATAAAAGATGAGGCCATTTTTTTCTTTATCCCAGAAGATCCTGATTTCAAATTGGGTGAGACTTGGCCTCCTCTATTTTCCACCAAGGCACATCAGATGAAGAGTCAAGCCAAATAGTGACCTCAGCTGAAATGCCCAATAATAGAGTTTAATTTTGGGTACAGAGAGCCCTCCAAACTTTTTTTTTGGGCTGTGGTAAGGTAGAGATGCTAATTCTAGGACATTTCCCATTCCAAATGACATTTCTCACCTTAAAGAATGAAGTTGGGGCAGGAAGAGGAAGCATTGAAAACAGGGAATTACTACGGAGGACATTCATTTTAATAACCGAAACTCTCCCATAAAGAGTAAATGAAGCGGAGACCATCTACTGAGATGTTTGTTTTTGTTTTTACTGTTTTCCTATTTTGCAATGAAATTCACATTAATGATGAGCTGCAAATTAGATCAAATTTGAATGCTGAGGTATGTAAATCCCTTATTTCTAAAGTGATCCCGTGTGCTCCCTCTCAGGCTGCTCATTATGGCGCACACCTGTCACCATCGTTACACACACCTGTGCGTCCACCCTGATTACCTGCCCTATATATGTCACGCCCTTTGTTCCTTCCCCAGGTGTTGTTGTTTCTGTTCCAGTGTCATGTCTGTGCGCTGGTCGCTGTCCGATCAAGGGGGCCGCCTTGAGTGGACATCGGCGCCTGGGGAACATTGGGTTAACTGCCTTGCTCAGGGGCAGAACAACATATTTTTTATGTGTTAAGGTCAGGGTTAGGATTAGGGGAAGGTTAGCTAAAAGGGTTGAGGTTAGGGGAAGGGTTAACTAACATGCTAAGTAGTTGCAAATTAGCTCAAAAGTAGTTGAAAAGTTGCTAATTAGCTAAAATGCTAAATAGGAGATTCAAACTCGCAACCTTTGGGTTGCTAGACATTTGCGTTATATGCCCAACCAACCACCATATTATTGTTTTTGCCTTACGTTACCAAATGTCCTATGTAACCATAACCGTAACATATCATACTAATTTTGGTGTCCGGATTTAGTTTACTATGTTACGTCTTGTCTATGAGACCAGGCTGATAGCACTGATTCTTCTGGATTTTCATGTTGGTTTTCATCATAAACACGTAAAAATCCAGAGGTTGCCTTCCAAAAACATCGGCAGGTAAGATGGTTTCCACAAGAAAGCACAGCCACAAAGTCAAAATGGTCTGTATTGTAGAAAATGAAAACAAACGTTTGCTTAATTTAAGGTTATGAATAAGGTTAGTCGTGTGGTTAAGGTTATGGCTAAGTTTAAAATCACATTTTAAGAAGATAAATTGTAGAAATGGGCAGGGGGTTATGACTTTGTGGTTATTGTAACTAATGACGAGCCGCGTAGATGGGGAGAGACAATCTGTCCAACCACTGACTATGTTAAGTATGACTTTAATTAGACATTTTACACCATTACTTGATGCTAATCTACCCAGACTCATTGAACATGTGTATTCACTCACTATTATTATTTTGTTGGGGTGTTTTAGAGATTTCAATTTTAATGGAGCTAGGCTAACACAACACTACTGTCCCCTCCAGCAGTTCAGTTCACATTGTCAGATCTCCCCTACTACCTTTCCAGACACAGACAGACACAGAGCCAGTAATTGGACTGCTTCGTTTGTTCCTCCATGAATATTCAAGGTCTCGCACAAAACACAAACAACATAATACACATTTAAGAAATTCAATACCTGAGCCTGTTTATAAACACATTTTGAAGGCGAGGGAAGGGAGTCGGGATATTGTACAAAGTCACTGGCAGTAATGGTCCCCTGGAGACCCGCGTCTGAGAGGGATGCAGGTAGCAGACGGCCTCCATAATTCTGAATCTTTCAATTCAATCTGACAGAATCATTCCTACATGAGAGCTGTCAGCTCGGTGCGAGACGTATTTGTCAAATGTCATTCTTGGGGGCTCAGAGGGCACACTGAGTAAATTAAAAGGCTTGCCTACTAGGAGCAGAGGAAAAAGTCTATTCCCCCCACAGTGGAATTCTAACCCATATCATATGCATTCCTTGCTCTCATTTTAGCCAGAGGCTTGCAGTAGATGGAGTCATTCCCCAACAGTACAGATCTTATTTACAGAGAGACAGCATTAGGATTCTAACATGTGCATTCTTCAAGCCTGTCTGTGCTATCAGTTAGGTTGTGAATAGGCCATTGAGACTGCACACCACCATCCATCTGCATTTAAGAAAACGTATTGTGGATATTAACATCTTACACTGGCACTAACTAAACTAATACACTACTTTAGGGGTGATTGATACTGTAATTGTATATTTGCCCTGGTTTCAGGTGTTTTGGCGCCATCAAGTGAAAACACTACAGAGCAACTAACTCCTGCCTCAAGATATGGACAGCAGGTATGGACTACTGTACGGGGTATACTTTGTATACACAAATGTGTCTAATGCACGAGGCCAAAGGTTCTCCAACCGGCCGCTTGCAATTTTCATTGTTGGACATAAAAAAAAGACTGTGAAATCAGCTCCAAGTGATTTACATTTGAGAAATCTGTTCCCAAGTTTTCCCACGCATAATAGAGAGACGTGTTCGTATACAAATGTAAGCAATGTTTGAAATGATTATCTTTAATCTGTTTGGGCTTCTTGCGGTCAATTTGCCATCTACAAATGATTTGTCATTATGTTCCGGCCTCCTGACCAACCACTCAAGAAATAATCGTTCACGGCTGAATCTAATTGATGATTCCTGCACTGAGCTACAATTAACATTGCCATAGCATCTCGTCTGAATGGCGGAAACAGTTAACTGTCTGTATAACCTGGGTGGTTGGCGCCCTGAATGTTGATTGGCTTAAGTATAACTATGGTGTTTTCTCCATAAAAGGTGGGCACAGATGTCAAATCAACGTCTATTCAACATCATTTCATTGAAATGACGTGTAAAAAAAACTGTTGATTCAACCAGTGTGTGCCCAGAGGGCTGTTTCTTCTGACTGAATGCGAGTACTTAACTGTAATCGTCCTCGTCTGGGAAACAACTTGAAGACAAGACCTATGATGCAATGCCATTCAAGGCCGCCTACAGCAGCATGAACTGATGAAATGTTTTGATGCGTACATCTAATGATCAAACACCTTGCGGGGGAATTAAAGAACAATAGCTGACTTCATGTGGAAAATGTACATTGCAGCGCCACCAAAAGGTACACACAGCAAGAATGAACAATAAACAGATTCAAAAATATTACATAGCAACTGTATTTTAGCTTACTCTTATGTGACTCTTATCCGTTTTCAATATGTCAACGTTGTCCGTTTTTGACACATGATACAATGTGACGTGCCCACGAGCATCGAAGGCCAAATGAAACTGTGGTAAGGTGAAATATTCATCTTAATCTCTGCTCCTCATAAATAGCTAAATCTCAGCAGGCAGGCAGGAGCTGCAGACGGTGACCATATGGGCAGCAGCAGCAGCAGCCACAGGCCCGGTCCACACAAGTCATCTCACCACACCGCTCCTACACAGCTCTCCGGTGTTTCCTGATGCATTTCAGACCAACTCATCTGTGAGAATCCATTTCAAATCATGTCTTGATGACTATGAGCCACAGTATAACCATTGGGTTCAACTATTCTACCTCCAACAGTCTTACGTCTGTGCTGTCTGTTCTGGCAGTGCCTGACTTCTAAGCATAATGTGTCTTGGACTGGTACATCTCTGCTCAGTGAACAGAGAGAGAGATCTTGTCATTGCTCTGGGGTTGCGTGCCGTGTGGCGGGGCTGTGGTGACATCAAGCAGACAGTGTGTCACTCCTGTCCTCCCAGGGCTAAGAGCCAGATGCTGTTGAAGGTCTCTCCTATCCTCCCGTCGTTCTCCTTAACCCCCAGTGGAAAGACACCAGGCCGTTGAAAGGAAACATGGCACACCTCTGGGCCCCCAACATGCTGCAATACTACTAAGCCTTCAGTAGCACCAACTCCTCAGGTGGTAGGCTACCTCTGTCACATTCACAGCCCTATTGTATACTGGCTCATTCATGTAACTGCATGTCTTTTAAAAATATATTTTAATGGTGCTGAAACCACAGAAGTGCTACATTGAGATGATATGGTTGCTATAGAGAGGACAAGGTGAGATCAGTAACTAAACATGGGCTAGATGAGCTAGTGACGCGACAAAACCTGAGGCTCTTGTCAACAAATATTTTCAGCACTCACGTTATACTGTAAGTCATGTCTTTATTTCATCTGCACATAAATGAAAAATGGGAGTGAGGAGAAAATGCATTGATTCAAAGAATACAAGGTAAAACAACCAGATGTTCATTGGGAATACATTTTATTAGTAATAATATTTATCTGCCAAATATACAGCCATTATTGAATCCATCTACATATAATACATATTAATATAGGTCATTTACAAAAGTAGTAATTAGTCATCAATTTCAATCCGATATGAGAGAAACAGCAGATACGTCATAATTTCCCCTGCATTTCATGTTACTGTGTACGTCAGAACTGATCGGCTTTCCCTCAGGACGGACAGACAGCAGAGTCAATGAGGAGGAGAGGATACATGGGGGATTTCCATAGAGAACATTATGACAGCACTGACACTAATGCATATTATTCCAGACCACAGGAAGAAGCATGAAACCCAGGGCTCGTATTTACAAAGTGTCTCAGTAGGAGTGCTGATCTAGGACCAGCCCCCCCCCCTGTCCATATGTTTTTCATTATGCAAATCTTAGGCAAAACTGATCCAATATCAGCACACTGAGAGTCTTTGTAAATAAGGGTCCAGAACAATAATTACAAGCTGGAAAATAATCTGATTCGACTAATCAAATATTTGATTACTTAGCTACAGTTTGCAACAACAAAAAGAAGGGTTTAAGTGTTTGCAAAGCAGAGAAATTGACAACAACATTCTCACTTCTGATTGGCTGAAGTCTAAAGACAAAATCCAGTCTTGCCACATTTCTATCAGGTATTATAGAAAACAACTTACACAACTTTTCCAGGGAAAGTCATTGGTTAGTTCACAGCAAAGGAACAGATTTTATACATTGGCTATATGTGTTTTTCAGTGCATTATTGAACAAAACAAAAACGAACAGCAGACTTAAGCAAATACAAAACAAACATTTGTTAACTTCCTGTCCATTAACTATTCAAAAGACACAGGTTTACCCTTAAAATAGAACTGGTGTGTAAACAAGATCACAGATCATTGTAGAACAACTCATAATTGACTGTACCAAGATGTAATGTACAGTCCTCGTACAGAGTAAAATGCATCACAACCACAACGTCGAAAGGAGCTGCAGAGGATGTCAACTGTAAACAACCATCTCAGAGGTACCTTATTCTGGAACGATTTGCACCACTGTGCTTCCATATACACAGACCACTCATAGCACATCTATAAACACGACATTAGCATAAGCCTATATGTTATGACATGTTGGATTTAAAGTGCTTATAGGTTGTTTATGAGTACTTCATGAAGATGAGAGTTACTGTAATGTGAATCAGTATCTACAATTTAGAGAATTTTGCTAAAACAAACAATGCCCGGGTGCAAAATGCTGAAGCTGGTCGCTTGCTAAGGAGTTGGAACCATAACAAAAGACATTATGAGTAAATGTAACAATGTAAAAGCTGCCAGAATGACAAATGTCTGAAATTAACAAGAAACAAGTCAGTGATAACAACTGTGAAATATCTTCAAAAGACTGTAAACATTTTTCATAAAGGTTCTTCCTCTTTACCATTTCAAATATGTACTAAATTGTCAAGTTTAGAGTATCATCCCAAATTAGTTTGTGTCTATTGGTATTAGTTTTAAATCAAACACAGAAATGGAGCATTGTCTGCATATCTTTGTTAAAAAATAATAATCATCATAGACATTCTATAGCTATCATGGTTAAGAAGAAGCAAATGGAAAACATTTCTCTTCACCAAAAAAAAAAAAAAGACCCCATCTTGATAGGGAGATCACACTGTGGAAGCACTGTCAGGGAACTGACAACACCACAAGGATCTAATTCACTTCCAGGTCTTCAAGTTTAGGACACCAGCCACACCTTCGAAAACCACCAGTACTTTGGCATTCTAACATGAATCACTAGATCAACAAACTCAATCTCTCTCTGGTCAGTTTGTTAGTTCATTATCAGAGTAGCGTATTGCATTTCTTTACAATTAAAACAGACCACGACACAGTGTCAAGTGGGCAGAGGGGGAGGACAATCCATGCCATCTTAATGAGATGTGAGATGTGACGACTAACGAGGAGCTTCGTTCTGGTACACTGACTTCTCACTTGGACAAATCACCATTTCGCAGGTGCTCGCATCTTTCAAATTGCAGAAGGGAAAGGGACTTGCCTGAAACTTGCAGAGTTTCATTTATTTCTGTGTGTGTGTGGGGGGGGGGGGGGGGGGCCTCACAAGTCACATTATTATCTTTCTCTTAACATCTCCTCCCAGAACCTAAATGACCGTCTGATGCAATTATGCAAGATTTGTTTTCTTCTGTTTTTTTATTGTTTGTTCTGGGTAACATCATTTAAAAAGTAGCATTGCAAGGACACTGGTTTTAAGAAGAACAGGCAATTTGTCAGCAAAATATATAGAGAACAGCAATGCTAAAATGACTTAATCTGTACTGTATGAGTATAATAACTTGGATAAAATGTTCATCATTCTGTCAACGTTCTGGGAAAATTTAAGACAAACTGATGTGAAATCTGAGATCTGAAAAGAAGACTTGAGCAAAATGATATCAAAACATAGAACATATGATCAGCAAGCCAACAAATCAAGGGTACTCTTTAGAGATGATCCTGTGAGTAAAGGTTACAGTCATTTACCTGAGTTAGATACCTGTTAACAGTGGTTAAAAATCAAGAAGCACATACATCGGACAAAGAGTTATGGAGAAATGACTTCATCGATATAGTGCATATAGTGCAGAGAATCACAGGGCGAGGGGAAGAGAGACTGGGGGCGCTACAACTCCTCCATTCACACAGTAAAACACAGATGGGTACACTTAACCAATGGACAGGCAGAGACACCACTGAAGGTTATTGGTGGAGGATCTGCTGCAGCACCTCCAGCAAGTGTTTCAGGCCATAGATGTAGCCTTGGTCCTGGCTCTCACTGGGGAAGACATGGGCAAAGTCAATCATCCTCACCTCCACTTCGCTGGCCCTCTGCTCTGGATGCGGTTCCCCCCGGCCTCCCTCCCCCACCCCAGGCTCTTCCAGTTGGGCTTTGATACCGTTGCCATTGGGTTGTTCTGCTGACACCAGACCTGAGCACTTCCACGTGCTGTTGTCCTCCTGGGGGTTGGGGCCTGTCGTGATGGCTCCGGTGGCATTGCCATGGTGACCCCGGGTGCAGCCCTTCTTGTACATGGCATACATGGTGGACAGGCTGTAGTCAAGCGGCATGGCAACCTGGATGTTGTTGTTGTATTCCAACACTTCTTCATTGGGCTCGCAGCAGGCATCAGCGGCAGACATAGTCTTCTCTGGGGGGCCCCTGAAGACATGGCCCTCAGGGCTGGGAGGGGACAGGCCCTCGTATACAAACAACAGAGAGCTGGCGTAGAAGGTTAACTGGCTCTGGCCCTCGAACCATCGCAGGATGTTCTGGACCTTCAGGATACTGGCAGCAATGGCATCTTTTCTCAGACTCCTCCCATTAGAGAAGAATTTGGATAAACCTGGGAGAGGAACGGGAAAGGAAATTGTTGTTGTTGAGGAATCCAATGTTAACTGATAAGAAATAGACGATGCCTGAAGCTTTTTCTTAATTGAGAGCAAGTTTAGCTAGTGACTACAACCTACACCAGGTGTCTCCAATTTAACTGTTGGACAATTTTGGAGCGGATGATCGGGAGGCCAGAGCATGGTTTTAAAATAAATAGTACACTGAACATAGACCGCAAGAATCCCAAACAGATATAGTATTTGACAAAAACAGAATCATTACAAACCTTGATTACATTGGGATACGATCACATATGCCTCCTACTAAGTGTGGGAATACTTGGGAACAGATTTCCTCAATTAAAATCACTGAGATGATTTCCTGGTGATTTTACAGTCTTATGTCTGACAAGGAAAATGATATGCAGTACCAGTCAAACGTTTGGACACACCTACTCATTCAACGTTTTTTCTTTATTTTCCCTATTTTCTACATTGTCGAATACATAAAAGCTTCCAAATAACATATCGAATCATGTAGTAACAAAAAAAAACTTAAATCAAAATAGATTTGATATATTTGAGATTCTTCAAACCACCCTTTGCCTTGATGACAGCTTTGCACACTTGGCATTCTCTCAACCAGCTTCATGAATAGTCACCTGGAATGCAATTCAATTAACAGGTGTGCCTTGTTAAAAGTTAATTTGTGGAATTTCTTTCCTTCTTAATGCGTTTGAGCCAATCAGTTGTGTTGTGACATGGTAGGAGTGGTATACAGAAGATAGCCCTATTTGGTAAAAGGCCAAGTCCATATTATGGCAAGAACAGTTCAAATAAGCAAAGAGAAATGACAGGCCATCATTACTTTAAGACATGAAGGTCAGTCAATCTGGAAATTGTCAAGAACTTTGAAAGTTTCTTCAAGTGCAGTCGCAAAAACCATCAAGCGCTATAATAAACTGGCTCTCATGAGGATCGCTACAGGAAAGGAAGACCCAGAGTTACCTCTGCTGCAGAGAATAAATTCATTAGTTACCAGCCTCAGAAATTGCAGCCCAAATAAATGCTTCACAAAGTTCAAGTAACAGACACATCCCCTGTTCAGAGGAGAGTGCATGAATCAGGCCGTCATGGTCGAACTGCTGCAAAGAAACCACAACTACAGGACACCAATAAGAAGAAGAGACTTGCTTGGGCCAAGAAACGCAAGCAATGGACATGAGACCGGTGGAAATCTGTCCTTTGGTCTGATAGTTTATAGTTTCAACCGCTGTGTCTTTGTGAGACGCGGAGTAGGTGAACGGATGGTCGCCACATGTGTGGTTCCCACTGTGAAGCATGAAGGAGGTGTGATGGTGCTTTGCTGTTGACACTGTCTGATTTACAGACAGGCACACTTAACCAGCATGGCTACCACAGCATTCTGCAGTGACACCATCCCATCTGATTTGCACTTAGTGGGACTATCATTTGTTTTTCATCAGGACAATGACCCAACACACCTCCAGGCTGTGTAAGGGCTATTTAACCAAGAGAGAGAGAGTGATTGAGTGCTGCATCAGATGACCTGGCATCCACAAATCACCTGACCTCAACCCAAATGATTTGGGATGAGTTGGACGGCAGAGTGAAGGAAAAGCAGCCGTCAAGTGCTCAGCATGTGGGAACTCCTTCAAGACGGTTGGAAAAGCATTCCTCATGAAGCTGGCTGAGAGAATGCCAAGCTGTCATCAAGGCAAAAGGGTGGCTACTTTGAAGAATCTAAAATATATATTGATTTGTTTAAAACTATATGCCCCGTGGGCAGCCTATTGATATAGACAGGATATGTGTATTTTGTGACAGGAGTATTATTGTTTTACGAGCTCACCATCTTTGATGGTGTCCTTGAGAAGGCCTCGCCCGTAATGTTGATCATACGAGTGATATTCGTCAGAGTTGACCTTGTACACCTGGAGGGTTAGAAAGACAGAAGAATTAACATTAACAGGAAGAAACTGATGCAGTACATAGGCCTGTTTTCACTCAAAAGCAAAGCTGCACAACTTCGAAAGGAGATGAGTCTCTATATAAACGTTCAACTCAACGTGGCCTCTCCATGATAGAATCACGGGTGGAATACGCCCTCTGCTGGAGAAATTATGTATAAACACAAACTGCTCAAAAACAACACACATACAGGGGGGCAGGAATTATTGGATCTCTTTTAAAAAAAGATGAGCAAAAAAAATACTTTTTTTTTTTTACAAAAACAAATCATTGATGGATTTGCTACATTTGCATATATCTATATTTTAAAAAAAAATATATATATATATTTTGCATTACTTGTTAAACAAAATCTCTTATTCTGAGCAATTGTATTAGCATCAAATAATTGTAAATGTTTTTGAGCATACTATATAGCTCAGTATTTATATTTAGTCTTTTTGCTCATCTTTATCAAGGGATCCTATAATTCCAGACCCCACTGTAATGTGACATAATGTACAGTACTTGTTTCTGTGATATTAATAGCAACGCGAGTAGAACTCAGTCTGAGGACACATTAATTCCATGTCCATGCTGAGAGGAGCAGAACTATTTACCAGAGGGATTCCTGCCTCTATCACTGCAATCAGGAACATCATTATCAGTAATGAGTCTCATCACCCTGTGGTCACACACTGCAGACAAGCAGATTTTTCCATGCTCCGAGCCAAAAAGCCTTTGCCCCCCCCCCCCTGGGAAACCTACAAACCCTGCTCCTCAGATGCTCCTTGACTACAGAGTATGTCAGTGAATGACTCGTACTGCAGGAGGTATGCATTCTTACAAAGCCAGGCTATAATTAAGCAATAGGGCCTGGGGGGGGGGGGTGGTATATGGCCAATATACCATGGCTAAGGGTTGTTCTTAAGGACGACAACAGAGTGCCTGGATACAGTCCTTAGCCGTGGTATATTGGCCATATACCACAAGCCCCCGAGGTGCCTTATTGCCATTATATACTGGTTACCAACATAGTTAGAGCAGTAACAATACATGTTTTGTCATACCCATGGTATACGGTCTGAGATACCATGGCTTTCAGCTAAATCAGCATTCAGGGCTCAAACGACCCAGTTTATAATGGATCTTATTCACTTACTAGTTTAGTTCATTAGGATCCCCATTAGCTACTGCACATGCAGCAGCTACTCTTCCTGGGGTCCACATAAAACATACAAACATATGACAAAGTACAGAACAGCCATAGACAAGGACAATAAATAATAATTTATAATTTTAACATGAAAAAAGGTCATAAGAGTCATATATTGGAAAGACAGACGACAAAAATACTTCAGACTGATACATATTCTTATATACAGTTAAATTTGATCTTTACAAAGAGGTACAAGATGTTTAAATGCTTTTTAGTTTTTTTAAAGCTAAACTTGTTTTTTGCCTGAGTAACCTCTGGTGGCAGAGCATTCCAAGAAAACATTATACATAACTGAGAAACACACCATGTTAACTAGTAAGAGGAGTGGTGAGGTGGGTGAGTAGACAGACAGCATGGTATGGCTGAGCTTAGTGCAGATCCTAGGCCAAAACTAGCAATATATATATACTCCTGAAGTGAAAACTAAACCGGTGGTCCTCAACATCACCGGATCATTTATTTGCCGGTCGAATAGAGTTTGTGCTGTACAGTTCGTATTCCAATGAGACAAACAGACCATGTAGCCTAACTGAAGCATGCTCACTGTTTATACTCCACAGCGTGGGACTGACGGAGAAGACCAGTTATCATGTTACCACCATGACCCTCAGAGATCTGTGAGGAAAAGCCAGAGGAGAGGACGGCATAATGGTGACTGGGATAAAAGGAGAGGTCCTAGTCAACAGATCTGAGATCAGTCAGAAGCTAGCTCCATGCTGTTCTACTGATGGATGGAGGCTTCCTATTACTGATCTCCATAGAGGCTAAACACTGAGCACGGCTTAACTGTCTACGAGAATGTATCAGTCTCAAGCTTGTGACTTTTGAAAAATATTATTAAAATGTCCAATAAAACTATAGAGCATGTGGCAGTCCAGCTGTATTGAAATCCTTGCGAATGGAATTTGATCGTTTAACAAAGTTTAAGAAAATGTATGTTTAGAGTTTAACAGATGCCAAAGACTGGAAGCTGCTCTATACTTAGTCCACTAAAAACACAACAATCAAATGAAAATCTAATTTTATTGGTCACGTACACATATTTTTTAATAGCAGGTGCAGAGAAATGCTTATGTTCCTAGTTCCAACAGTGTAGCATACATAACAACACACACAAATAGTCATTTTTGAATGACTACCTCATCTCTGTACCCCGCACATTCAGATAATTGTACGGCCCCTCAGTCGAGCAGTGAATTTCAAACAGAATCAACCACAAAGACCAGGGAGATTTTCCAATGCCTCGTAAAGAAAAGCACCTATTGGTAGATGGGTCAAAATAAAATAAGCAGACATTGAATATCCCTTTCAGCATGGTAAAGTTATGATTTACACTTTGGATGGTGTATCAATACACCCAGTCACTGCAAAGATACAGGCGTCCTTCCTAACTCCGTTACCGGAGAGGAAAGAAACCACTCAGGGATTTAACTATGAGGACAATGATGACTTTAAAACATAGTTTAAAAGGGATACTTTGGGATGCTAGCAGATACCCATAGACGTCCAATCATTGTGCTAACGCTAGTTAGCATTGGCTCATGAAACTACCTCAAACGTCCTTCATACTAGACAGAGACATAAATGGTATCCACAAGTTCATTTGACTCTGGGGGAGTAGATTAGGGGCCTCATTAACAGGATACTTTGGGATTTTGGCAAACTGTTTCAAAGTCACCATTTGCCTCATGGTTAAGTCCCTGGCAGTTTCCTTCCTCTCCGGCAACTGAGTTAGGAAGAACGCTTGTATCTTTGCAGTGACTGGGTGGGGAAGTACATAAAAGGCCTCATTGCCAAAATCTCCAAGTTGAAAGGAGAAAACTGAGGATGGATCAAAAACATTGTAGTTATTACTCCACAATACTAACCTAATTCACATCGTGAAAAGAAGGAAGCCTGAACAGAATAAAACATATCCAAAACATGTTTGCAACAAGGCACGAAAGTAAAACTGCAAACAATGTGGCAAAGCAATTAATTTTGTCCTGAATACAAAGTGTTATGTTTGGGTAAAATCCAATACAACCTATTAGAGAAGTACCACTCTCCATATTTTCAAGCAAAGTGGTGACTGCATCATGTTATGGGTACAGTGCCTTGCAAACGTATTCATCCTCTTTGGCGTTTTTCCTATATTGTTGCTTTACAACCTGTCATTTAAAAGGATTTTTATTTGGATTCATTGTAATAGACATAAATGATATAGTCCAAATTGGAGAAGTGAAATGCAAAAAAAGAACTTGTTTCAAAAAATGCAAAGAAAATTACAAACAGAAAAGTGGTGAGTGCATACTGTGGGGCAAAGAAGTATTTAGTCAGTCACCAATTGTGCAAGTTCTCCCACTTAAAAAGATGAGAGAGGCCTGTAATTTTCATCATAGGTACACTTCAACTATGACAGACAAAATGAGAGAAAAGAAATCCAGAAAATCACATTGTATAATTTTTTATGAATTGATTTGCAAATTATGGTGGAAAATAAGTATTTGGTCACCTACAAACAAGCAAGATTTCTGGCTCTCACAGACCTGTAACTTCTTCTTTAAGAGGCTCCTCTGTCCTCCACTCGTTACCTGTATTGATGGCACCTGTTTGAACTTGTTATCAGTATAAAAGACACCTGTCCACAACCTCAAACAGTCACACTCCAAACTCCACTATGACCAAGACCAAAGAGCTCTCAAAGGACACCAGAAACAAAATTGTAGACTGCACCAGGCTGGGAAGATTGAATCTGCAATAGGTAAGCAGCTTGATTTGAAGAAATCAACTGTGGGAGCAATTATTAGGAAATGGAAGACATACAAGATCACTGATAATCTCCCTCGATCTGGGGCTCCAAACAAGATCTCACCCCGTGGGGTCAAAATGATCCGGTGAGCAAAAATCCCAGAACCACACGGGGGGACCTAGTGAATGACCTGCAGAGAGCTGGGAACAAAGTAACAAAGCCTACCATCAGTAACACACTACGCCACCAGGGACTCAAATCCTGCAGTGCCAGACGTGTCCCCCTGCTTAAGCCAGTACATGTCCAGGCCCGTCTGAAGTTTGCTAGAGAGCATTTGGATGATCCAGAAGAAGATTGGAAGAATGTCATATGGTCAGATCAAACCAAAATATAACTTTTTGGTAAAAACTCAACTCGTTGTATTTGGAGGACAAAGAATGCTGAGTTGCATCCAAAGAACACCATACCTACTGTGAAGCATGGGGGTGGAAACATCATGCTTTGGAGCTGTTTTTCTGCAAAGGGACCAGGACGACTGATCCGTGTAAAGGAAAGAATGAATGGGGCCATGTATCGTGAGACTGAGTGAAAACCTCCTTCCATCAGCAAGGGCATTGAAGAGGAAACGTGGCTGGCTCTTTCAGCATGACAATGATCCCAAACACACCGCCCGGGCAACGAAGGAGTGGCTTCGTAAGAAGCATTTCAAGGTCCTGGAGTGGCCTAGCCAGTCTCCAGATCTCAACCCCATAGAAAATCTTTGGAGGGAGTTGAAAGTCTGTGTTGCCCAGCAACAGCCCCAAAACATCACTGCTCTAGAGGAGATCTGAATGGAGGAATAGGCCAAAATACCAGCAACAGTGTGTAAAAACCTTGAAGACTTACAGACCTCTGTCATTGCCAACAAAGGGTATATAACAAAGTATTGAGATAAACTTTTGACATTGACCAAATACTTATTTTCCACCATAATTGGAAAATAAATTCATTAAAAATCCTACAATGTGATTTTCTGGATTTTTTTTTCTCATTTTGTCTGTCATAGTTGAAGTGTACCTATGATGAAAATTACAGGCCTCTCATCTTTTAAGGGAGAACTTGCACAATTGGTGGCTGATTAAATACTGTAGGTAGTTCTGTTGTTTAGATGCTTTTTGTCTATTAAAGGTTCTGTATTATTGTATTATATTATGTGTTGTGTGGACCCCAGGAAGAGTAGCTGCTTTTGTGATCCTAATAAAATAGCAATAACAAATGCACCTAAATTATCCTTCCAGTCGCTAATCCTGCCAATGTGCATTGTGTTGTATGACAAAAAAAATGGCACATTTTAGAATGGCCTTTTATCATCCCCAGGACAAGCTGCACCTGCTGTTTAATCAGCTTCTTAATATGACACACCTGTCAGGTGGATGGATTATCTTGGCAAAGGAGAAATGCTCACTAACAGGGACGTAAACACATTTGTGTACAGAATTTGAGCGAAATAAACTTTTTGAATCCATCCATTTCTGGGATCTTTTATTGCAGCTCATGAAACATGGGACCAACAATTTACATGTTGCGTTCATATGTTTGTTTCGTGTCAATGGAGTTGAGCTCTGGCAAAAGCTCTCCGTTTTTCTTTAGACTTAATTTTTCAACCTTGACAGAAATAAACGATTGATATAATGAACACAGTGGAAATCAGAACTAAACAACCCTTCATATAGAAACAACCTCACATTCTGCCCTTACCCTTCCATTACAGTCTTAATGGTTACTAATGCGAAAGTCAACACTAATGATTATCTAATAGGCGGTTACTCTGCCATTGTTGCCCGAAGCTTTATGGGAATCTCAGAACACGGTCATTCAACAGCAAGCAGCAACAGAAAGGTGGAACAGCAATCAGGAACTCCCCAGTGAACTAACAACGTTAAGCTCATGTAATGATTTGCATGATATTGATCAATGGATGCCAGGTTTGTCCTAAGGTAACTTTAATACACTAAAGTAGCTCATCATTAACTCGTAGCCAATCATTTATGATATGATGAAGATACAGAAATGACTTTGTTTAGCTTTCTACCTAGCGCTGTATAATAAACAAATTCTATATTTGTATGAGCGGTATTCATTCATTTTTGATAGGCTACTTGATGAAGCATATGTTGTTAGCCAGCCCAGCAATGCTTTATGTGCTATTGTCTTGAGAAAATAAACCCTCAATTGTCTGCACATACTTGTGAATAGTTGCATTATTCAGGAGTGTAACTTGGTTTAGATGAGAAATTGCTCACTAAGTTGATTAATAGTTTGTTAAAGGATGCTAATGGCTACTGTGATATTTACTGTAAATATTGCTGCCGAGCAAGAATGCTGAGTTGCCAAGCTGTACTTTAAATTGAAAAGTAGAAATATCTTTACGACATCTCCCCACAGACTCATCAGTCAGAATAAGCCCGAAGGTACTGCCACCCAGGACTCATATAGCCCCTCTCAATAAAATGACATTAGCAGTTGGAGAGCCCATTTCAACCCAGTGGGAGGGACTCATGAGGCTGAAGAGGAAGACTCACCCTCATTCCGAGAAGCAGGAAGCCAATCTCCTCCATGAGAGGGTACTTCTTGATCTGCTGGTCCCGCTTCTCTTGGGAGGCGTAGGGGTCGTAGCTTTTCTGGCCGATCTTGACATCCATAATACAAGGCTTCTGGAACCGCAGAGTCACGTCCTCCAGTTTCAGGTACAACTCTGTGATGTCATCAAAGGGCGCAGAAACATGGCGTGAGAGGCGATAGAGATTTAGAAATATAAAATCAACACATTTAGCCACTAGAATGATAGAAGAGGCGGTGTTTCACCCCTACAGCCATACAGTACTTCTAGTAGCAAAGCACTGCCATGATTGTTTACATTTATACACCGGGTGGGTCTAATCCTGAATGCTAAGTGGTTAAAACCGCGTTCCTGCCGGTGTATTATTTGAACAGAGTGCTGTCCTAGGATCAGTTACTGCCTTTTAGATCCAAATGACTTATGATTTCATGGGCAGGGAAGACCTGATCCTAGATTAGCACTCCTCCTCAGAGTTCCTTTATGAATACAGGGCCTGGTACATGTTGAAGTAATGCTGAAATAATGTCCCAGGGACGTTTAATGATTTCTTATGGACCGGTGTTTACCGTTAGGAGATTCAGGCGAGGACCAGGTGCCAAAGTATTTAGGTAGGTGACGCTGGAGGTCCAACAGGCACGGGTCGCCACAGTCCTCAGCGTAGATCTGGAAGAAGCAAATCAGCTCATGTGACGGAACTAATCACCATCTCTATGTGGGAATGTCAGTGTCTTATTTGATTTGGCTGTTGTTTAACCAACGTGGCACATGTAGGGGTGGCACCTAGGCTAGCGGTTAGAGCATTTGGCCAGTAACCGAAAGGTCACTGGTCGAAAACCCGAGCTGACAATGTGAAAATCTGCCGGTGTGCCTATGAGCAAGGCACTTAACCCTAATTTACTCCAGCTACAATACTATAGCTGATCCAGTACAACAAAAACATTTCACTGCAACTGTCCGGTGTCTGTGAGAATAAAACCTTTTTCTTCATTTATTTTCATTAGAAGTAACGCATAGTACAATAAAAAACATCATTTTCCTTCCCTTTTGTAGTTCACTACCATGAAATGATGGTGGAAGTAGCCAAGTTGAACTACTAATACATGATTCCTCTGTAAGAGAGTGTTTCCAAAGCAACCATTTCATCGTGTGGACATGTAGTCCACTATAACAATAGGGGAGTAAGCGGGTTCCGGTGGAAAGCCCTCATAACCCTCTGGCTAAATGTCGCAGTGGACACGTCGAGACAAACACCTTTCAGAAGCCCTTCAATAAACAGATAGCCCACTGGTTTATATGCAGAGAGTGTGCCGACCGTACCCAGTGAGTTAGTAAAGACGTGGACTACATTACTGTGTTGCCTGCTAGGCTTCCTCAATAGCTACTCAGGGAGAATGAAAGATAGAGGGGTTTTTAAGACTATTCACTCACTTTCTATTAACTCATTTAAATCTACACATTAACTTGAACATAACATAAACTGACATGGGAATGTTGTTCCCGAGTACATAAACATTTTGTGGACATTAAAGGGATGACTTCTTGCAGACTTCGTGTAGAAGGGAGAGTCATTTCATAGAGAATACTGTACTGTAAAAAAAAGAGTTGTACTTTCAGATAACATCACATTTTTCTTCATTTTTTCCAGCATCAAAGTACGTGGATGGTTACCTTGCTGTAGAACTGCATCTCTCTAGGACCTCTGGGAGGGGGCTGGAGCTGTTTGAGTACTGTGCCATCAGGATGTTGCAATATGCCTGTTGTAACAAAAGTTGTGGGTCATTCTGACACTTAGTAAAGATCTAGTACTGGTTGCCACAAAGGCCTAGTTGGAATAATTCAAAAATACATCCTTCCTCTTCTGACTAAATAATTACTGATCAGACATGCCTATGTGGCTGAGGGGGCCCTAGCTTTCACAACTGTGCAACCATGTTAGATTTGTAGATATTTCAAGAGAGAAAGGAAGGATACATTTCTAAAGAATTCGGACAGGGCTAGGGTTGCAAAGCTACTGGTCATTTACCAATGTTACCACAATCTTTGTAATGTTGCTTTTTAAACAGGTAATCTATGGCAATCTAGGTCATTTATACATAAATCCCTTTTTAAATAAATTCATATTGTCCGAGTTTCCCGTGGATAGGCCATATGGTTCAAGAGAAAAAAGAGCATAATTCAGGAAAAACAAACATCTAATCAACAATGGTATTATTTTGAATTAACTCTGCCACTCTTCCAACTATTGACTTTATTCACAACTGCCACTAGTTTGGTGCCAAAACATGTACAACAAAGACAAATTGACAGTCAAATAAAAAAAGATATGAGGGGTTCCGCAAGAAATATCCTTTTATTAAACATCACTGCTATTCACTAAGTTGATGGTTTATATTTAGGATAATGTTCTACAGTTTTGTCATTCTATTTGTTTATTTTAAAATCATCTTATTTGATTATTTTACATGTGATAAAGCCACACAGAGAGCCAGAGATAATTACAGACACCTGGGATAATCTGAAGTACCCAAAAATGCCACTAGATTTCATCAGATTTGAAAGTTACAAAAATGTATACAGTAATACCTTTGCAAACCCAGACAGGGCCAAACAGATTGCCATTTGGACACCTGTAATACCTAACTGAGAAGTGCAAAGGTTAACTTGTGTTTTACATGAAGTCATAAAACGATGGATCTTATAGAAAAACACCTGAACACCAGTAACCTATAAAGTCTGACACTATACACTCACTGTGTGAGACTGCTCTAATATAAGATAAGAGTCGGAAAAAGAGGTGGACCACAGTCCTCTCTGAGATATGTCAGAGTTTGACTGCCTCGGCCGCAGCTTGAATCTTACAACTGAAATCGCTTGAAATTGTGAAATGGTAGGAAATAAACACTCCCAAGTGTCAGCGTTTAATCAACGCAGAGGTCAGCTGTATCAAGAGTCTTATGTGACCTAAATACAAATGTGACACCTATTCCCACCTGAGTGTAGGACTCAACTGAAAGGCTCTTAGCAGAGACAACCAGGAATCCCATTTACACTGGTGCTCTGTCACCGTCTCCCAGGCCAGAAATAATACATTGGTTCTTCCCACTCTTGAGAGTTCAGTTTTAGTTAAGGGATTCTACTTCAAGCATTTGGATTTTGTAAAGCCTATTTCATGATTTAGGTTATAGCCACTGGCAATTTGCTTGGTGAGGCTGTAGGCTATAACTAAGTGGACGATCAGAAGTCATGAAGACCCCCCCCCGACTCGGTTGCAAAACATTTCTTAAACAGAAGCAAACTAAACGAAAACGGGGAGAGACCTTCCTGAATTTGTCCAATAGAAACGAGTTTTAACTGTTTGGCTAATGATTACAACCCTGGATTTCAGTTCCTACATTACAATAGTTAGAGAGCTGATACTACATGCATCAACCCAAGTGCACAAAAGGCTTCAAGCAGGTGCTCTATTCTGTTATTGACTGACATGATGAAACCTATAACAGTGGCTTCCTTGCTCAGGACTCTTGTCCTGGAGATAAATTATCCCGGAAAGACAGTGTGGTCTACTTCTGTCAGCTTTTCTGAAGTATTGTTATTGAACCAAAGGAGAGCTATTCCACCATGCAGACCAAGATTACACAATGAAACGCCACTCACTAGTGGATAAACATGCACCGTGGCGAAAGGAAAACACATTTGATAAGTCCAGTCACTGACCTACTTTATCAACGCCATACTTATGACCCGCCACCTGATGGGAGAGCGGAACACATCCGTTCAGGTGCGCCGCCTGCGATCCTCCCTGAGCGTTCTTCTCCTTCACCGAGCCGGAGAGACAAGTCCCCAGGTTCACCATGGGTCTATTGATTTCCAGTCTTCCCAAAGCTAAAGATGAGTCCATTATCTGATGTTGAGTTGACATTCACAATTCAATGGCTTTCAATAAAATAAAATAGGTAAATCTTTAATTCACATGTTGATATCAGTTTGGTAATCTGAGCAACCCCCAACACAATTTCGAGCACCGAGGGGTGTCATCGAATTCGTCAAATGGGCTCGCGTTCAGCACTAAGTCTAACCTAGTATTTAAAATGTAGCAAGGCTCCAAAAGCACTGCTACAATGAGTTTCATATCTTGGTCGGCAACATTAATACAGTCTGGCCACATCCCACTTCCTCAAGAGAGACGTATACACACACTGCTCTCCCGAAACTGTTTTGATGACACAAGACCTATATTTGCGCGCAATGTCGAAATGTGGAATTTCCTTTAAACTACTTATAGCGCGACCCGTTTAGATTGCTATTTGGAAAACACATACATTACAAACAAGCCCCGTTGTTTGCTGCTTACATTACACGTCCCACAATGCTAAAAGACAGGCTGCTAATAGTGACATCACATCTGACGTACAGGCTCCTTGACCCGAAATTGTTTATCAATAAAACAAACAGCATGGGAAACAATATAATGTCGGACACGCTATCGATGTCTTTAAAGAGTTGCAAGGACCTTCACATTCGAACATTATCCAATGTGTGTGGCTGGGCGGCTATTCCATCAAGCAAGCTAACGTTACCTAACAACACTTTCGACACTGCCCCTACTGTCGCAATTATATCTACTTCTGGCAACAGCTACAGCGCAGTGGCTTTTCCATCACTGTCGAAAACATTGCCTATGATCGTCAACTTTCTAGGGTCGTCATTCGTTAACATAGCCACAAAGTCATAAAGCCCACCCACTTCTTAAATTTATCTTCTTAAAATCTGATGTAAACACATCTTAACCGTAACCGCGTGGATAACCGTATGATTAAACCTAACCTTAAATTAAGACCAAAAAGTACATTATTGTTTTCATACATTTTTATAATATCGCCAATTTTTACTTTGTGGCTGTGCTATCTAGTGTAAACCACTTTCTAGGTAATTTTGACAGTATTGCAACACAAGATCTTGCAACACAAGATTATCAACCATTTAATCGAGTTTAATGCCTACCGAAGATGCCTGCATTATTGGTAAGTAAGCAAAAGGTAAAACCATGATTCGACTTAATTTAAAGCTGCGAATATTTACTTTTTGTACGACTGACCAAATTCACATAGAAATGTGTTATAGATCATTCTCATTGAAAGCAAGCCTAAGAAGCTTTAGATCTGTTCTATGTACATTATTTCTATGCTTCCCACTCTTAAATTTCGTTTTTGCTTCTTATACTTTTGCATCTTTTACAGCTGAAAACACAATATTTTTGGTTACGGAAATGTTTTTCTTTTTACAGGTTTGGATGATTCTCTAGACATGTATTTGTTTTGTCACATAAACTAAAATTTGGGGAACTATTCGAATTTTAGCAACCAGGAAATTGAGGAGCAATTTCTGCTATTGCGTCTTTCATGTTTTCTATTTGCAGGAGGTCTCTATTAGCCCCAGCCCTTGATCATGACTGTCAGAACCATTACACATAAAAGTCATTGGACGAAGGCAAGTTGCAAAGACATGCGACTATATGCTAAATGGCCCTATTCATAACTACTGCCATGCTCTAGTGTATTCGCACAAGTAGACCGTGTGAATGAACCCATTCATCACAATACACACCTTTATTAGGGTTCCCAGGTGGCCATATTTCCATGTTACAGTGCTTGTTTACAGAAAACATACGGAAGACCTGTGCTAATTACACCTGTGTGTAAACGGAAGACAGAGGCCACAAACGTGTGTTGCCACTGAAAAATACTGTAGGCTGCAACTTTGTTAAAATTGGTTAGATCAGTGTACAGTAAGTGTGTATTTTCCATTTGTGAAATTATTTAGATGTGATATGAAAGTAGAGGGATCTATGTTTCTAGAACCGTACCGCAATTGAGAATCGATTCCACGTTTAGATGGAGTATTTGGCAGTTTTGTCTTCAGAGCCACTTTGCCCTTTAAACAGAGCATGTAAGGTCCTTGGACTAAGGAGTAATACTGGGCTATATTTGCCCATCACTGTGCACAAAGCAATTTCATTTATCCTATGATTGTCATTTTGAAACACTAATATGGAGTCCTCAAACATCATCCCTTGTTTTCTTTCCAGTGCTCTGATGTCTCATCATGTAAATAAGACTCAATAACAAATCACACTGTTGTGGGAATTGGGCCTTACATCTGTTTGAAAATCACCTTATCATATAATTGCGCCTTGTCTTGTAAACATGGTAGGGTGTATCAGGTTATAATTGAAGATCACCTTATCGCTTGTCTTGTCTTGTTAAACATGGATCACCTTATCATAATTGCGCCTTGTCTTGTAAACATGGTAGGGTGTATGAACAAGTTAATTACATTTGAAGATCATCATCACTTTGGGCACAATTACAGTGATTTCGGAAAGTATTTAGACTCCTTGACTTTTTCCACATTTTGTTACGTTACAGCCTGATTCTAAAATGTATTATTATAATTTTTAACTCTGCAATCTCCACACAATACCCAATAATGATTAAAAAAACAGAAATACCTTATTTACATAAGTATTCAGACCCTTTGCTATGAAATCTCCACACAATACCCCATAATGATAAAAAACAGAAATACCTTATTTACATAAGTATTCAGACCCTTTGCTATGAAATCTCCACACAATACCCCATAATGATTTTTAAAAAACAGAAATACCTTATTTACATAAGTATTCAGACCCTTTGCTATGAGACTCGAAATTGATCTCAGGTAAATCCTGTTTCCATGGATCATCCTTGAGATGTTTCTACACCTTGATTGGAGTCCACCTGTGGTAAATTCAATTGATTGGCCATCATTTGGAAAGGCACATGCCTGTCTATATAAGGTCCGACAGTTGACACTGCATGTCAGAGCAAAAACCAAGCCATGAGGTCAAAGGAATTGTCCATAGAGCTAGATTGTGTTGACAGGATTGTGTCGAGGCACAGATCTGGGGAAGGGTACCAAAACATTTCTGCAACATTTGAAGGTCCCCAAGAACACAGTGGCCTCCGTCATACTTAAATGGACGTATTTTGGAACCACCAAGACTCTTCCTAGAGCTGGCTGCCTGGCCAAACAGCAATTGGGGGAGAAGGGCCTTGGTCAGGGATGTGACCAAGAACCCGATGGCACTCTGACAGAGCTCTAGAGTTCCTCTGTGGTGATGGGAGAACCTTCCAGAAGGACAATCATCTCTGCAGCAATCCACCAATCAGACCTTTATGGTAGGGTGGCCAGACAGAAGCCACTCCTCAATAAAAGACACATGACAGCCCGCGTGGAGTTTGCCAAAAGGCACCTAAAGACACAGACCATGAGAAACACGATTCTCTGGTCTGATGAAACCAAGATTGAACTCTTTGGCCTGAATGCCAAGCTTCCCATCTGGAGGAAATCTGGCACCATCCCCACAGTGGTGGCAGCATCATGCTGTGGGGATGTTGTTTAGGGACTGGGAGGCTAGTCAGGATCGAGCGAAAGATGAACGGGCAAAGTACAGATAGATCCTTGATGAAAACCTGCTCCAGAGCGCCCAGGACCTCAGACTGGGGCAAAGGTTCACTTTCCAACAGAACAATGACCCTAATCACACAGCCAAGGCAACGTAGGAGTGGCTTCAGGACAAGTCTCTGATTGTCCTTGAGTGGCCCAGCCAGAGCCTGAACTTGAACCCAATTGAACATTTCTGGAGAGACCTGAAAATAGCTGTGCAGCAACACTCCCCATCCAACCTGACAGAGCTTGATAGGATCTGCTGAGAAGAATAAGGAGAAACTCCCCAAATACAGGTGTGCCAAGCTTGTAGTGTCAGACCCAAGAAGATTCGAGGCTGTAATTGTTGCCAAAGGTGCTTCATCAAAATACTGAGTAAATGGTCTGAATACTTATGTAAATGTGATATTTTGTTTTTGTTTTTGTTTTTATAAAAACCTGTTTTTTTCATTGTCATTATGGGGTGTTGTGTGTAGATTTATGAGGGGGAAAAAACTATTATATACCGTACCAGTCAAGTTGTGATATTTCAGGGTTTTTTATATATATATATATATTTACAAACATTTCTAAAAACCTATTTTTGCTTTGTCATTATGGGGTATTGTGTGTAGATTGATGAGGGGGACAAAACTATTTTAGAATCAGGCTGTAACGTAACAAAATGTGGAAAAAGTCAAGGGGTCTAAATACTTTCCGAATGCAGTGTATACTGTTTAAAGGACCACCCATAATGCATTTTGTTATCATACTCATCGCCAAACCCACTGGCTCCAGGTCATTTACAAGACCCTGCTAGGTAAAGTCCCCCCTTATCTCAGCTCGCTGGTCACCGTAACAGCACCCACCTGTAGCACGTGCTCCAGGAGGTATATCTCTCTGGTCACCCACAAAACCAATTCTTCCTTTGGCCACCTTTCCTTCCAGTTCTCTGCTGCCACTGACTGAAACGAACTACAAAAATCTCTGAAACTGGAAACATTTATCTCCCTCACTAGCTTTAAGTACCAGCGGTCAGAGCAGCTCACAGATTACTGCACCTATAGATAGCCCATCTATAATTTATCCCAAACAGCTACCTCCTCCCCTACTGTATTTATTTATTTATTTATTTTACTCCATTGCAACCCATTATTTCTATCTCTACTTTGCACATTCTTCCACTGCAAATCTACCATTCCAGTGTTTTACTTGCTATATTGTATTTACTTTGCCACCATGGCCTTTTGCTGCCTTTACCTCCCTTGTCTCACCTCATTTGCTCACATTGTATATAGACTTATTTTTCTATTGTATTATTGACTGCATGTTTGTTTATTCCATGTGTAACTCTGTGTTGTTGTTTGTGTCGGACTGCTTTGCTTTATCTTGGCCAGGTCGCAATTGTAAATGAGAACTTGTTCTCAACTAGCCTACCTGGTTAAATAAAGGTGAAATAAAATAATAAAAACAAATAAAAAAGAAATATTATTTAAAAATAATTTGACCTTTATTTCACAAGGAAATCAATTAAGAATTTGTTCTTATTTACAATGACGGCCTACTTTGGCCAAACCCTAACCCGGATGAATCTGGGCCAATTGTGCGCCGCCCTATGGGACTCCCAATCACAGCCAGTTGTGATACAGACTGGAATCGAACCAGGGTCTGTAGTGATGCCTCTAGCACTGAGATGCAGTGCCTTCTACGGCTGCGCCACTTGGGAGCCCATTTAACATGAATTTAATATAATCATAACATTTAGATTATGTAAGGATTTAAATCAAGTAGTTTAAACAATCCCATCCCGGAAAAACACCAAATGTACTGAACAACAATATAAATGCAACATGCAACAATTTCAAAAGAATTTGAGAGAAATAAGCTTTTTGTGCATACGGAACATTTCTGGCAACTTTTATTTAATCTCATGAAACATGGGACCTACACTTTACATGTTGCGTTTTATATTTTTGTTCAGTACAGATTCCCCTAAAACATGAATATATCATGTGAAGAGCAATGGGATGCCTGGTCCACCAGATGGCAGAGGAGACCTGAGTCCATATCCATGTAGCATCTCAGAAAAAGTCCTAGGAATCCTGAGAAGAACTGGTAAAAGACAACAACAAAAACTCCCAGCTCAGAGTAGATTTTAGGATGATGTTAAGACACTGCCCAGACAAACTCTGAGCCAGGAGTCAAATCAATTCATGAAAGTTTCTCAGCTGGTAATCACGACAGTTTGAGGTACCGCAAAGGAAAGATAGTTAAGATGCTCGTGGACATTGTTGCAAATGATGGGGAATAACCAATCACAATGAGGCATAGCCAGCTAGGAACATTATAGCAGGCAACCACGGTGGATGTGATTACATCAAATGTTGCAATGGTAAAACAATTGATATAATGTTGCCTTAACCAATTCTGATGGTTGTTAAAAGCAGAATTTTGACAATATTACCGTTATCAACACACAGTTGGCATCAAGTCACTTGCCGATAATGTTTCAAACGATGTTGCATACAGTGTTTGAAAGGTCTATCATTTTCATCAAACACAATCAAAGTTAACAAAAGCCCAAGATGTCTCAATTTGGCCAATTTTAGGGCATTCCCAATTTAGGAATATTTTTTTAAACAACGTGATATTGCACTCCAAAGGGATAACTTGAAATAACATAGTTAATTAAATAATCGAAAGAAAAACATTTAATTAAGTATTTAGGAACATCATGTGAAATAGGCCTCGTGAAATCATAGTCAATGTCACAAGATATACTGTGATTATTTATGGATGATGTAGAAATATCAAAACATTATTTGAACACCTCCAAAGCAATTGCATGTGGCGCAGGAACCATTGACTCACTGCATTTTTCTGTTATCAAGATACCTGCTGGTAACTCTTTAAAGGGTTAGGACAGCTCATGAGGTCTCCTAAATATCTGTCGACTGTGACTAAAGAGGCTTCATGCATAGCTTTTATTTTTACCCTTAAGAGTAGGAGTAAAACGTCTCTATTCTCAGCACTGATGACCAATTTTCTACTCGGAGACGCTTTGTGGATACAAGCCCTGGGCAATCTGTATCAATATGGAAAAAGTGCTGCATCAATCTCCCAACCACCCATCTCTTTCTTCCTCTACCTCTCTCCCTTTTCTCTCTCCCGTACTCCCTCCTTCTCTCCTCTCTCTTCCCCTCCCTCGTGTTCATCGTTTTGTGTCAACGGTGCAATTTGAATGAAGGTATGTGAAGGTTATGTGTGTGTGTGTGTGTGTGTGTGTGTGTGTGTGTGTGTGTGTGTGTGTGTGTGTGTGTGTGTGTGTGTGTGTGTGTGTGTGTGTGTGTGTGTGTGTGTGTGTGTGTGTGTGTGTGTGTGTGTGTGTGTGTGTGTGTGTGTGTGTGTGTGTGTGTGTGTGTGTTTCATCACAATTATGTGTGCCTGTCATCCTGCTCTTTTAGATCAAAGGACCACAGTTACCTAGCAACCTGGCGATGGGACGAGAAAGAGTAACATAGATTAGAGACAGACGGAGAGAGGAGGAGGGACTCAGAGGTAGGCAGCGAGACTATCACAATGGTCTCTGGAAGAGAAGAAAGAAGGCTGTGAGTGTCACTAGTTACCACAGCCACAAAGTCATAAACCCCGCCTTTTTCCAAATATGGATCGCTGCAGGCCAATATGGCAATAGGACTTATGGGCGAGTGGCTGCGTCGAAAGGAGTGGGTGTATGAAAGCGAATCAGCTAATTGGGAAGATTTGTTGGCACTCAAGACCTCTTTTGCGTGGCTGATTGGGCTGCATGACAAGTCAATAAGCGGTGACCAGTGCACTGGTGTTGTATGGACATGAGTAGTGACCTGATTGTGATGCCCAGTAGGAAGCTTCCTATTCGCTATCATAGTCACCGGCGGTAATCAAACGCAGACAGTTTTTTTCCTTCACAAGATTTTATTTAAAACAGGATAGCGATCTACACAAGAAATAACTACTATTGATAACCATCTAGATGTCACCTTTATACATGCACATACAGTCTACTCAATGGGGAAGGCAGGAATGTGAACAGCACCAGGACACAGTGGCCTTAGCTCCTGCTTGACAAGCACTACTGTCCAGCAATGGCATGGGAAGTAGCTACCTTGTGTCAGGGTGACAGTCACAGTAAGCACACGCATACCACGCATGAAGAAACAGTACACGCATCATCAGTACTTTAAATAAAACATGTTATCGTCAATTTTATAACTGAAAATGTACAATTATTAGTGAAAAAAATAACAGTGAAATACGACTCTTCCTCTGGCTTAAAAACAGAAGTCCGAAGTCTTGCGGTATGGTAGCTCAATGTAGGATAGATACATGGTAAGAAATAGAGGAAAAAGCACAGCTCAGTCGGAAACTGTCTACCCTATAGCAGAGGACACACCTCACTCCTTTCAACACGCCCACTACCTATCCTTTTGACACACCCTCTCCTTTCAACACGCCCACTACCTATCCTTTTGACACACCCTCTCCTTTCAACACGCCCACTACCTATCCTTTTGACACACCCTCTCCTTTCAACACGCCCACTACCTATCCTTTTGACACACCCTCTCCTTTCAACACGCCCACTACCTATCCTTTTGACACACCCTCTCCTTTCAACACGCCCACTACCTATCCTTTTGACACACCCTCTCCTTTCAACACGCCCACTACCTATCCTTTTGACACACCCTCTCCTTTCAACACGCCCACTACCTAACCCTTGAACAGATAAAGATACAGATGTGTGTGTGTGTGAGAGAGAGAGAGAGAGAGAGAGAGAGAGAGAGAGAGAGAGAGAGAGAGAGAGAGAGAGAGAGAGAGAGAGAGAGAGAGAGAGAGAGAGAGAGAGAGAGAGAGAGAGAGAGAGAGAGAGAGAGAGAGAGAGTGTGCTTTCAGCCACTTTGTTCGGAACAGATAAAGATAATTAAATGAGTAGCTAAACAGAGTGCTGCTGGCGTCACCATGGTAGCGCTTTGATCTGCTACGTCTCTGTGATAGTATCATCAACTCATCAGCCTACACACACACGCACACACACACACACACACACACACACACACACACACACACACACACACACACACACACACACACACACACACACACACACACACACACACACACACACACACACACACACACACACACACACACACACACACACACACACACACAACACACACACACACACACACACACACAGAAAAATAGGGCACTTCTTGTAGGTATACACATCGCTTTGGACCAGACAGCCCTTCTCCATGAAGTGTGTACTCAGTCACTTCCCCTTCTCCCTGGAGTGTGCACTCACTCACTTCCCCTTCTCCCTGGAGTGTGCACTCATTCACTTCCCCTTCTCCCTGGAGTGTGCACTCACTCACTTCCCCTTCTCCCTGAAGTGTGCACTCATTCACTTCCCCTTCTCCCTGGAGTGTACACTCATTCACGTCCCCTTCTTGCTGAAGTGTGCACTTATTCACTTCCCCTTCTTGCTGAAGTGTGCACTCATTCACTTCCCCTTCTCCCTGGAGTATGCACTCACTCACTTCCCCTTCTTGCTGAAGTGTGCACTCATTCACTTCCCCTTCTCCCTGGAGTGTACACTCATTCACTTCCCCTTCTTGCTGAAGTGTGCACTCATTCACTTCCCCTTCTCCCAGGAGTGTGCACTCATTCACTTCCCCTTCTCCCTGGAGTGTGCACTCACTCACTTCCCCTTCTCCCTGAAGTGTGCACTCATTCACTTCCCCTTCTCCCTGAAGTGTGCACTTGTTCACTTCCCCTTCTCCATGAAGTGTGCACTCATTCACTTCCCCTTCTTGCTGAAGTGTGCACTCATTCACTTCCCCTTCTGGCTGAAGTGTGCACTCACTCACTTCCCCTTCTACCTGGAGTGTGCACTCATTCACTTCCCCTTCTCCCTGGAGTGTGCACTCATTCACTTCCCCTTCTCCCTGGAGTGTGCACTCACTCACTTCCCGTTCTCCCTGGAGTGTGCACTCATTCACTTCTCCTTCTCCCTGAAGTGTGCACTCATTTACTTCCCCTTCTCCCTTAAGTGTGCACTTGTTCACTTACCCTTCTTGCTGAAGTGTGCACTCATTCACTTCCCCTTCTACCTGAAGTGTGCACTCATTCACTTCCCCTTCTCCCTGGAGTGTGCACTCACTCACTTCCCCTTCTCCCAGGAGTGTGCACTCATTCACTTCCCCTTCTCCCTGAAGTGTGCACTCATTCACTTCCCCTTCTTGCTGAAGTGTGCACTCATTCACTTCCCCTTCTCCCTGGAGTGTGCACTCATTCACTTCCCCTTCTTGCTGAAGTGTGCACTCATTCACTTCCCATTCTCCCTGGAGTGTGCACTCATTCACTTCCCCTTCTCCCAGGAGTGTGCACTCATTCACTTCCCCTTCTCCCTGGAGTGTGCACTCACTCACTTCCCCTTCTCCCTGAAGTGTGCACTCATTCACTTCCCCTTCTCCATGAAGTGTGCACTTGTTCACTTCCCCTTCTCCATGAAGTGTGCACTCATTCACTTCCCCTTCTTGCTGAAGTGTGCACTCATTCACTTCCCCTTCTCCCTGGAGTGTGCACTTGTTCACTTCCCCTTCTTGCTGAAGTGTGCACTCATTCACTTCCCCTTCTCCATGAAGTGTGCACTTGTTCACTTCCCCTTCTTGCTGAAGTGTGCACTCATTCACTTCCCCTTCTCCCTGGAGTGTGCACTTGTTCACTTCCCCTTCTTGCTGAAGTGTGCACTCATTCACTTCCCCTTCTCCATGAAGTGTGCACTCATTCACTTCCCCTTCTCGCTGAAGTGTGCACTCATTCACTTCCCCTTCTCCCTGGAGTGTGCACTCATTCACTTCCCCTTCTCCCTGGAGTGTGCACTCATTCGCTTCCCCTTCTCCCTGAAGTGTGCACACATTCACTTCCCCTTCTTGCTGAAGTGTGCACTCGTTCACTTCCCCTTCTCCCTGAAGTGTGCACTCGTTGACTTCCCCTTCTCCATGGAGTGTGCACTCATTCACTTCCCCTTCTGGCTGAAGTGTGCACTCATTCACTTCCCCTTCTCCCTGGAGTGTGCACTCATTCACTCCCCCTTCTTGCTGAAGTGTGCACTCATTCACTTCCCCTTCTTGCTGAAGTGAGCACTCATTCACTTCCCCTTCTCCCTGGAGTGTGCACTCATGCACTTCCCCTTCTTGCTGAAGTGTGCACTCATTCACTTCCCCTTCTCCCTGGAGTGTGCACTCATTCACTTCCCCTTCTTGCTGGAGTGTGCACTCATTCACTTCCCCTTCTCCCTTCTTGCTGAAGTGTGCACTCATTCACTTCCCCTTCTTGCTGAAGTGTGCACTCATTCACTTCCCCTCCTTGCTGAAGTGAGCACTCATTCACTTCCCCTTCTCCCTGGAGTGTGCACTCATTCACTTCCCCTTCTTGCTGAAGTGTGCACTTACTGACTTCCCCTTCTTGCTGAAGTGTGCACTCATTCACTTCCCCTTCTGTGCACTCATTCAATTCCCCTTCTCCTGGAGTGTGCACTCATTCACTCATTCCCCTTCTCCCTGGAGTGTGCACTCATTCACTTCCCCTTCTCCCTGGAGTGTGCACTCATTCACTTCCCCTTCTCCCTGGAATGGTGCCCTCATTCACTTCCCTTCTCCCTGAAGTGTGCACTCATTCACTTCCCCTTCTCCCTGAAGTGTGCACTCATTCACTTCCCCTTCTCCCTGAAGTGTGCACTCCTTCACTTCCCCTTCTCCCTGAAGTGTGCACTGCTGGAGTGTTCATTTTCCCCTTCTCCCTGAAGTGTGCACTCGTTCACTTCCCCTTCTCCCTGAAGTGTGCACTCATTCACTTCCCCTACTCCCTGAAGTGTGCACTCATTCACTTCCCCTTCTTGCTGGAGTGTGCACTCACTCACTTCCCCTTCTCCCTGGAGTGTGCACTCATTCACTTCTCCTTCTCCCTGAAGTGTGCACTCATTTACTTCCCCTTCTCCCTTAAGTGTGCACTTGTTCACTTCCCCTACTCCCTGAAGTGTGCACTCATTCACTTCCCCTTCTCACTGGAGTGTGCACTCACTCACTTCCCCTTCTCCCTGGAGTGTGCACTCATTCACTTCTCCTTCTCCCTGAAGTGTGCACTCATTCACTTCCCCTTCTCCCTTAAGTGTGCACTTGTTCACTTACCCTTCTTGCTGAAGTGTGCACTCATTCACTTCCCCTTCTACCTGAAGTGTGCACTGAAGTGTGCACTCATTCACTTCCCCTTCTTGCTGAAGTGTGCACTCATTCACTTCCCCTTCTCCCTCATTCACTTCCCCTTCTCCCTGAGTGTGGAGTGTGCACTCATTCACTTCCCCTTCTTGCTGAAGTGTGCACTCATTCACTTCCCCTTCTCCCTGGAGTGTGCACTCATTCACTTCCCCTTCTCCCTGGAGTGTGCACTCATTCACTTCCCCTTCTCCCTGAAGTGTGCACTCATTCACTTCCCCTTCTCCCTGAAGTGTGCACTCATTCACTTCCCCTTCTCCCTGAAGTGTGCACTGTTCACTTCCCCTTCTCCCTGAAGTGTGCACTCATTCACTTCCCCTTCTCCCTGAAGTGTGCACTCATTCACTTCCCCTTCTTGCTGAGTGTGCACTCATTCACTTCCCCTTCTCCCTGGAGTGTGCACTCATTCACTTCCCCTTCTCCCTGGAAGTGTGCACTCATTCACTTCCCCTTCTTGCTGAAGTGGCACTCATTCACTTCCCCTTCACTTCCCTTGCACTCCCTGGAGTGTGCACTCATTCACTTCCCCTTCTCCCTGAAGTGTGCACTCATTCACTTCCCCTTCTCCCTGAGTGTGCACTCATTCACTTCCCCTTCTTGCTGAAGTGTGCACTCATTCACTTCACCCTTCTCCCTGAAGTGTGCACTCATTCACTTCCCCTTCTCCCTGAAGTGTGCACTCATTCACTTCCCCTTCTCCCTGCTGAAGTGTGCACTCATTCACTTCCCCTTCTTGCTGAAGTGTGCACTCATTCACTTCCCCTTCTCCCTGGAGTGTGCACTCATTCACTTCCCTTCTCCCTGGAGTGTGAAGTGTGCACTCATTCACTTGCCCTTCTTGCTGAAGTGGGCACTCATTCACTTCCCTTCTCCCTGGAGTGTGTACTTCACTTCCCCTTCTCCTGAAGTGTGCACTCGTTCACTTCCCCTTCTCCCTGAAGTGTGCACTCGTTCACTTCCCCTTCTTACTGAAGTGTGCACTCATTCACTTCCCCTTCTTGCTGAAGTGTGCACTCATTCACTTCCCCTTCTTGCTGAAGTGTGCACTCATTCACTTCCCCTTCTCCATGAAGTGTGCACTCATTCACTTCCCCTTCTCCCTGGAGTGTGCACTCATTCACTTCCACTTCTTGCTGAAGTGTGCACTCATTCACTTCCCCTTCTTGCTGAACTGTGCACTCATTCACTTCCCCTTCTTGCTGAAGTGTGCACTCATTCACTTCCCCTTCTTGCTGAACTGTGCACTCATTCACTTCCCCTTCTCCCTGGAGTGTGCACTCATTCACTTCCCCTTCTTGCTGAAGTGTGCACTCATTCACTTCCCCTTCTCCCTGGAGTGTGCACTCATTCACTTCCCCTTCTCCCTGGAGTGTGCACTCATTCACTTCCCCTTCTTGCTGAAGTGTGCACTCATTCACTTCCCCTTCTCCCTGGAGTGTGCACTCATTCACTTCCCCTTCTCCCTGGAGTGTGCACTCATTCACTTCCCCTTCTCCCTGAAGTGTGCACTCATTCATTTCCCCTTCTCCCTGAAGTGTGCACTCGTTCACTTCCCCTTCTCCCTGAAGTGTGCACTCATTCACTTCCCCTACTCCCTGAAGTGTGCACTCATTCACTTGCCCTTCTTGCTGGAGTGTGCACTCATTCACTTCCCCTTCTCCCTGGAGTGTGCACTCATTCACTTCCCCTTCTCCCTGGAGTGTGCACTCATTCACTTCCCCTTCTTGCTGAAGTGGGCACTCATTCACTTCCCCTTCTCCCTGGAGTGTGCACTCATTCACTTCCCCTTCTCCCTGAAGTGTGCACTCATTCACTTCCCCTTCTCCCTGGAGTGTGCACTCATTCACTTCCCCTTCTTGCTGAAGTGGGCACTCATTCACTTACCCTTCTCCCTGGAGTGTGCACTTGTTCACTTCCCCTTCTTGCTGAAGTGTGCACTCATTCACTTCCCCTTCTTGCTGAAGTGTGTGCTTATTCACTTCCCCTTCTTGCTGAAGTGTGCACTCATTCACTTCCCCTTCTCCCTGGAGTGTGCACTCATTCACTTCCCCTTCTCCCTGGAGTGTGCACTCATTCACTTCCCCTTCTCCCTGGAGTGTGCACTCATTCACTTCCCCTTCTCCCTGGAGTGTGCACTCATTCACTTGCCCTTCTTGCTGAAGTGGGCACTCATTCACTTCCCCTTCTCCCTGGAGTGTGTACTCACTCACTTCCCCTTCTCCCTGAAGTGTGCACTCGTTCACTTCCCCTTCTGCCTGAAGTGTGCACTCGTTCACTTCCCCTTCTTACTGAAGTGTGCACTCATTCACTTCCCCTTCTTGCTGAAGTGTGCACTCATTCACTTCCCTTCTTGCTGAAGTGTGCACTCATTCACTTCCCCTTCTCCATGAAGTGTGCACTCATTCACTTCCCCTTCTCCCTGGAGTGTGCACTCATTCACTTCCACTTCTTGCTGAAGTGTGCACTCATTCACTTCCCCTTCTTGCTGAAGTGTGCACTCATTCACTTCCCCTTCTTGCTGAAGTGTGCACTCATTCACTTCCCCTTCTCCCTGGAGTGTGCACTCATTCACTTCCCCTTCTTGCTGAAGTGTGCACTAATTCACTTCCCCTTCTCCCTGGAGTGTGCACTCATTCACTTCCCCTTCTCCCTGAAGTGTGCACTCATTCACTTCTCCTTCTCCCTGGAGTTTGCACTCATTCACTTCCCCTTCTCCCTGGAGTGTACTCATTCACTTCCCCTTCTCCCTGGAGTGTGCACTCATTCACTTCCCTTCTCCCTGAAGTGTGCACTCATTCACTTCTCCTTCTCCCTGGAGTGTGCACTCATTCACTTCCCCTTCTCCCTGGAGTGTGCACTCATTCACTTCCCCTTCTCCCTGGAGTGTGCACTCATTCACTTCCCCTTCTCCCTGGAGTGTGTACTCACTCACTTCCCCTTCTCCCTGGAGTGTGCACTCATTCACTTCCCCTTCTCCCTGGAGTGTGTACTCACTCACTTCCCCTTCTCCCTGGAGTGTGCACTCATTCACTTCCCCTTCTTGCTGAAGTGTGTGCTTATTCACTTCCCCTTCTTGCTGAAGTGTGCACTCATTCACTTCCCCTTCTCCCTGGAGTGTGCACTCATTCACTTCCCCTTCTCCCTGGAGTGTGCACTCATTCACTTCCCCTTCTCCCTGGAGTGTGCACTCATTCACTTCCCCTTCTCCCTGGAGTGTGCACTCATTCACTTGCCCTTCTTGCTGAAGTGGGCACTCATTCACTTCCCCTTCTCCCTGGAGTGTGTACTCACTCACTTCCCCTTCTCCCTGAAGTGTGCACTCGTTCACTTCCCCTTCTGCCTGAAGTGTGCACTCGTTCACTTCCCCTTCTTACTGAAGTGTGCACTCATTCACTTCCCCTTCTTGCTGAAGTGTGCACTCATTCACTTCCCCTTCTTGCTGAAGTGTGCACTCATTCACTTCCCCTTCTCCATGAAGTGTGCACTCATTCACTTCCCCTTCTCCCTGGAGTGTGCACTCATTCACTTCCACTTCTTGCTGAAGTGTGCACTCATTCACTTCCCCTTCTTGCTGAAGTGTGCACTCATTCACTTCCCCTTCTTGCTGAAGTGTGCACTCATTCACTTCCCCTTCTCCCTGGAGTGTGCACTCATTCACTTCCCCTTCTTGCTGAAGTGTGCACTAATTCACTTCCCTTCTCCCTGGAGTGTGCACTCATTCACTTCCCCTTCTCCCTGAAGTGTGCACTCATTCACTTCTCCTTCTCCCTGGAGTTTGCACTCATTCACTTCCCCTTCTCCCTGAAGTGTGCACTCATTCACTTCCCTTCTCCCTGGAGTGTGCACTCATTCACTTCCCCTTCTCCCTGAAGTGTGCACTCATTCACTTCTCCTTCTCCCTGGAGTGTGCACTCATTCACTTCCCCTTCTCCCTGGAGTGTGCACTCATTCACTTCCCCTTCTCCCTGGAGTGTGCACTCATTCACTTCCCCTTCTCCCTGGAGTGTGTACTCACTCACTTCCCCTTCTCCCTGGAGTGTGCACTCATTCACTTCCCCTTCTCCCTGGAGTGTGTACTCACTCACTTCCCCTTCTCCCTGGAGTGTGCACTCATTCACTTCCCCTTCTCCCTGGAGTGTGCACTCGTTCACTTCCCCTTCTGCCCTTCTTCCCCTTCTGAAGTGTGCACTCATTCACTTCCCCTTCTTGCTGAAGTGTGCACTCATTCACTTCCCCTTCTTGCTGAAGTGTGCACTCATTCACTTCCCCTTCTCCATGAAGTGTGCACTCATTCACTTCCCCTTCTCCCTGGAGTGTGCACTCATTCACTTCCACTTCTTGCTGAAGTGTGCACTCATTCACTTCCCCTTCTTGCTGAAGTGTGCACTCATTCACTTCCCCTTCTTGCTGAAGTGTGCACTCATTCACTTCCCCTTCTCCCTGGAGTGTGCACTCATTCACTTCCCCTTCTTGCTGAAGTGTGCACTAATTCACTTCCCCTTCTCCCTGGAGTGTGCACTCATTCACTTCCCCTTCTCCCTGAAGTGTGCACTCATTCACTTCTCCTTCTCCCTGGAGTTTGCACTCATTCACTTCCCCTTCTCCCTGGAGTGTGTACTCATTCACTTCCCCTTCTCCCTGGAGTGTGCACTCATTCACTTCCCCTTCTCCCTGAAGTGTGCACTCATTCACTTCTCCTTCTCCCTGGAGTGTGCACTCATTCACTTCCCCTTCTCCCTGGAGTGTGCACTCATTCACTTCCCCTTCTCCCTGGAGTGTGCACTCATTCACTTCCCCTTCTCCCTGGAGTGTGTACTCACTCACTTCCCCTTCTCCCTGGAGTGTGCACTCATTCACTTCCCCTTCTCCCTGGAGTGTGTACTCACTCACTTCCCCTTCTCCCTGGAGTGTGCACTCATTCACTTCCCCTTCTCCCTGGAGTGTGTACTCACTCACTTCCCTTCTCCCTGAAGTGTGCACTCGTTCACTTCCCTTCTCCCTGAAGTGTGCACTCGTTCACTTCCCCTTCTTGCTGAAGTGTGCACTCATTCACTTCCCCTTCTTGCTGAAGTGTGCACTCATTCACTTCCCCTTCTTGCTGAAGTGTGCACTCATTCACTTCCCCTTCTCCATGAAGTGTGCACTCCACTTCCCCTTCTCCTGGAGTGTGCACTCATTCACTTCCACTTCATGCTGAAGTGTGCACTCATTCACTTCCCTTCTTGCTGAAGTGTGCACTCATTCACTTCCCCTTCTTGCTGAAGTGTGCACTCATTCACTTCCCCTTCTCCCTGGAGTGTGCACTCATTCACTTCCCCTTCTTGCTGAAGTGTGCACTCATTCACTTCCCCTTCTCCCTGGAGTGTGCACTCATTCACTTCCCCTTCTCCCTGAAGTGTGCACTCATTCACTTCTCCTTCTCCCTGGAGTTGCACTCATTCACTTCCCCTTCTCCCTGGAGTGTGTACTCATTCACTTCCCCTTCTCCCTGGAGTGTGCACTCATTCACTTCCAATTCTCCCTGAAGTGTGCACTCATTCACTTCTCCTTCTCCCTGGAGTGTGCACTCATTCACTTCCCCTTCTCCCTGGAGTGTGCACTCATTCACTTCCCCTTCTCCCTGGAGTGTGCACTCATTCACTTCCCCTTCTCCCTGAAGTGTGCACTCATTCACTTCCCCTTCTCCCTGGAGTGTGCACTCATTCACTTCCCCTTCTCCCTGGAGTGTGCACTCACTCACTTCCCGTTCTCCCTGGAGTGTGCACTCATTCGCTTCTCCTTCTCCCTGAAGTGTGCACTCATTCACTTCCCCTTCTCCCTTAAGTGTGCACTTGTTCACTTCCCCTTCTTGCTGAAGTGTGCACTCATTCACTTCCCCTTCTCCCTGAAGTGTGCACTCATTCACTTCCCCTTCTCCCTGGAGTGTGCACTCACTCACTTCCCGTTCTCCCTGGAGTGTGCACTCATTCACTTCTCCTTCTCCCTGAAGTGTGCACTCATTCACTTCCCCTTCTCCCTTAAGTGTGCACTTGTTCACTTCCCCTTCTTGCTGAAGTGTGCACTCATTCACTTCCCCTTCTTGCTGAAGTGTGCACTCATTCACGTCCCCTTCTTGCTGAAGTGTGCACTTATTCACTTCCCCTTCTTGCTGAAGTGTGCACTCATTCACTTCCCCTTCTCCCTGGAGTATGCACTCATTCACTTCCCCTTCTTGCTGAAGTGTGCACTCATTCACTTCCCCTCCCTGGAGTGTACACTCATTCACTTCCCCTTCTTGCTGAAGTGTGCACTCATTCACTCAGTGTGCACTCATTCACTTCCCCTTCTCCCTGGAGTGTGCACTCACTCACTTCCCCTTCTCCCTGAAGTGTGCACTCATTCACTTCCCCTTCTCCTGAAGTGTGCACTTGTTCACTTCCCCTTCTCCATGAAGTGTGCACTCATTCACTTCCCCTTCTTGCTGAAGTGTGCACTCATTCACTTCCCCTTCTGGCTGAAGTGTGCACTCACTCACTTCCCCTTCTTCCCCTTCTCCCTGGAGTGTGCACTCATTCACTTCCCCTTCTCCCAGGAGTGTGCACTCATTCACTTCCCCTTCTCCCTGAAGTGTGCACTCATTCACTTCCCCTTCTTGCTGAAGTGTGCACTCATTCACTTCCCCTTCTCCCTGGAGTGTGCACTCATTCACTTCCCCTTCTTGCTGAAGTGTGCACTCATTCACTTCCCATTCTCCCTGGAGTGTGCACTCATTCACTTCCCCTTCTCCCAGGAGTGTGCACTCATTCACTTCCCCTTCTCCCTGGAGTGTGCACTCACTCACTTCCCCTTCTCCCTGAAGTGTGCACTCATTCACTTCCCCTTCTCCATGAAGTGTGCACTTGTTCACTTCCCCTTCTCCATGAAGTGTGCACTCATTCACTTCCCCTTCTTGCTGAAGTGTGCACTCATTCACTTCCCCTTCTGGCTGAAGTGTGCACTCACTCACTTCCCCTTCTTGCTGAAGTGTGCACTCATTCACTTCCCCTTCTTGCTGAAGTGTGCACTTATTCACTTCCCCTTCTTGCTGAAGTGTGCACTCATTCACTTCCCCTTCTCCCTGGAGTGTGCACTCATTCACTTCCCCTTCTTGCTGAAGTGTGCACTCATTCACTTCCCCTTCTCCCTGGAGTGTGCACTCATTCACTTCCCCTTCTCCCTGAAGTGTGCACTCATTCACTTCTCCTTCTCCCTGGAGTTTGCACTCATTCACTTCCCCTTCTCCCTGGAGTGTGTACTCATTCACTTCCCCTTCTCCCTGGAGTGTGCACTCATTCACTTCCCCTTCTCCCTGGAGTATGCACTCATTCACTTCCCCTTCTCCCTGAAGTGTTCACACATTCACTTCCCCTTCTTGCTGAAGTGTGCACTCATTCACTTCCCCTTCTTGCTGAAGTGTGCACTCATTCACTTCCACTTCTTGCTGAAGTGTGCACTCATTCACTTCCCCTTCTGGCTGAAGTGTGCACTCACTTCCCCTTCTTGCTGAAGGGTGCACTTCCCTTCTTGCTGAAGTGTGCACTCATTCACTTCCCCTTCTGGCTGAAGTGTGCACTCACTCACTTCCCCTTCTTGCTGAAGTGTGCACTCATTCACTTCCCCTTCTGGCTGAAGTGTGCACTCATTCACTTCCCCTTCTCGCTGAAGTGTGCACTCATTCACTTCCCCTTCTCCCTGGAGTGTGCACTCATTCACTTCCCCTTCTCCCTGGAGTGTGCACTCATTCGCTTCCCCTTCTCCCTGAAGTGTGCACACATTCACTTCCCCTTCTTGCTGAAGTGTGCACTCGTTCACTTCCCCTTCTCCCTGAAGTGTGCACTCGTTGACTTCCCCTTCTCCCTGGAGTGTGCACTCATTCACTTCCCCTTCTGGCTGAAGTGTGCACTCATTCACTTCCCCTTCTCCCTGGAGTGTGCACTCATTCACTCCCCCTTCTTGCTGAAGTGTGCACTCATTCACTTCCCCTTCTTGCTGAAGTGAGCACTCATTCACTTCCCCTTCTCCCTGGAGGGTGCACTCATGCACTTCCCCTTCTTGCTGAAGTGTGCACTCATTCACTTCCCCTTCTCCCTGGAGTGTGCACTCATTCACTTCCCTTCTTGCTGGAGTGTGCACTCATTCACTTCCCTTCTCCCTTCTTGCTGAAGTGTGCACTCATTCACTTCCCCTTCTTGCTGAAGTGTGCACTCATTCACTTCCCCTCCTTGCTGAAGTGAGCACTCATTCACTTCCCTTCTCCCTGGAGTGTGCACTCATTCACTTCCCCTTCTTGCTGAAGTGTGCACTTACTGACTTCCCTTCTTGCTGAAGTGTGCACTCATTCACTTCCCCTTCTTGCTGAATTGTGCACTCATTCAATTCCCTTCTCCCTGGAGTGTGCACTCATTCACTTCCCCTTCTCCCTGGAGTGTGCACTCATTCACTTCCCCTTCTCCCTGGAGTGTGCACTCATTCACTTCCCCTTCTCCCTGAAGTGTGCACTCATTCACTTCCCCTTCTCCCTGAAGTGTGCACTCATTCACTTCCCCTTCTCCCTGAAGTGTGCACTCGTTCACTTCCCCTTCTCCCTGAAGTGTGCACTCCTTCACTTCCCCTTCTCCCTGAAGTGTGCACTCGTTCATTTCCCCTTCTCCCTGAAGTGTGCACTCGTTCACTTCCCTTCTCCCTGAAGTGTGCACTCATTCACTTCCCTACTCCCTGAAGTGTGCACTCATTCACTTCCCCTTCTTGCTGGAGTGTGCACTCATTCACTTCTCCTTCTCACTGGAGTGTGCACTCACTCACTTCCCCTTCTCCCTGGAGTGTGCACTCATTCACTTCTCCTTCTCCCTGAAGTGTGCACTCATTTACTTCCCCTTCTCCCTTAAGTGTGCACTTGTTCACTTACCCTTCTTGCTGAAGTGTGCACTCATTCACTTCCCCTTCTACCTGAAGTGTGCACTCATTCACTTCCCCTTCTTGCTGAAGTGTGCACTCATTCACTTCCCCTTCTCCCTGGAGTGTGCACTCATTCACTTCCCCTTCTTGCTGAAGTGTGCACTCATTCACTTCCCCTTCTCCCTGGAGTGTGCACTCATTCACTTCCCTTCTCCCAGGAGTGTGCACTCATTCACTTCCCCTTCTCCCTGGAGTGTGCACTCACTCACTTCCCCTTCTCCCTGAAGTGTGCACTCATTCACTTCCCTTCTCCCTGAAGTGTGCACTTGTTCACTTCCCCTTCTCCATGAAGTGTGCACTCATTCACTTCCCCTTCTTGCTGAAGTGTGCACTCATTCACTTCCCTTCTGGCTGAAGTGTGCACTCATTCACTTCCCTTCTCCCTGGAGTATGCACTCATTCACTTCCCTTCTCCCTGAAGTGTTCACACATTCACTTCCCCTTCTTGCTGAAGTGTGCACTCATTCTTCCCCTTCTTGCTGAACTGTGCACTCATTCACTTCCCTTCTCCCTGAAGTGTGCACTCATTCACTTCCCTACTCCCTGAAGTGTGTACTCATTCACTTCCCCTTCTCCCTGGAGTGCACTCATTCACTTACCCTTCTCCCTGAAGTGTGCACTCATTCACTTCCCCTACTCCCCTGAAGTGTGCACTCATTCACTTCCCTTCTCCCTGAAGTGTGCACTCATTCACTTCCCCTTCCTGAACTGCACTCATTCTTCCCCTTCTTGCTGAAGTGTGCACTCATTCACTTCCCCTTCTTGCTGAACTGTGCACTCATTCACTTCCCCTTCTCCCTGGAGTGTGCACTCATTCACTTCCCCTTCTTGCTGAAGTGTGCACTTACTGACTTCCCCTTCTTGCTGAAGTGTGCACTCATTCACTTCCCCTTCTTGTTGAATTGTGCACTCATTCACTTCCCCTTCTCCCTGGAGTGTGCACTCATTCACTTCCCCTTCTCCCTGGAGTGTGCACTCATTCACTTCCCCTTCTTGCTGAAGTGTGCACTCATTCACTTCCCCTTCTCCCTGGAGTGTGCACTCATTCACTTCCCCTTCTCCCTGGAGTGTGCACTCATTCACTTGCCCTTCTTGCTGAAGTGGGCACTCATTCACTTCCCCTTCTCCCTGGAGTGTGCACTCATTCACTTCCCCTTCTCCCTGAAGTGTGCACTCATTCACTTCCCCTTCTCCCTGGAGTGTGCACTCATTCACTTCCCCTTCTTGCTGAAGTGGGCACTCATTCACTTACCCTTCTCCCTGGAGTGTGCACTTGTTCACTTCCCCTTCTTGCTGAAGTGTGCACTCATTCACTTCCCCTTCTTGCTGAAGTGTGTGCTTATTCACTTCCCCTTCTTGCTGAAGTGTGCACTCATTCACTTCCCCTTCTCCCTGGAGTGTGCACTCATTCACTTCCCCTTCTCCCTGGAGTGTGCACTCATTCACTTCCCCTTCTCCCTGGAGTGTGCACTCACTCACTTCCCCTTCTCCCTGGAGTGTGCACTCATTCACTTCTCCTTCTCCCTGGAGCTTGCACTCATTCACTTCCCCTTCTCCCTGGAGTGTGCACTCATTCACTTCCCTTCTCCCTGGAGTGTGCACTATTCACTTCCCTTCTTCCTGAAGTGTGCACTCATTCACTTCCCCTTCTCCCTGGAGTGTGCACTCATTCACTTCCCCTTCTCCCTGGAGTGTGCACTCATTCACTTCCCCTTCTCCCTGAAGTGTGCACTCATTCACTTCCCCTTCTCCCTGAAGTGTGCACTCATTCACTTCCCCTTCTTGCTGAACTGTGCACTCATTCACTTCCCTTCTCCCTGGAGTGTGCACTCATTCACTTCCCCTTCTTGCTGAAGTGTGCACTCATTCACTTCCCCTTCTCCCTGGAGTGTGCACTCATTCACTTCCCCTTCTCCTGGAGTGTGCACTCATTCACTTCTCCTTCTCCCTGGAGTTTGCACTCGTTCACTTCCCCTTCTCCCTGAAGTGTGCACTCATTCACTTCCCTTCTCCCTGAAGTGTGCACTCATTCACTTCCCTACTCCCTGAAGTGTGCACTCATTCACTTCCCTTCTTGCTGAACTGTGCACTCATTCACTTCCCCTTCTTGCTGAACTGTGCACTCATCCACTTCCCCTTCTCCCTGAAGTGTGCACTCATTCACTTCCCCTACTCCCTGAAGTGTGCACTCATTCACTTCCCTTCTTGCTGAACTGTGCACTCATTCACTTCCCTTCTCCCTGGAGTGTGCACTCATTCACTTCCCCTTCTCCCTGAAGTGTGCACTCATTCACTTCCCCTTCTTGCTGAACTGTGCACTCATTCACTTCCCCTTCTTGCTGAACTGTGCACTCATTCACTTCCCCTTCTCCCTGAAGTGTGCACTCATTCACTTCCCCTTCTCCTTGAAGTGTGCACTCATTCACTTCCCCTTCTCCCTGAAGTGTGCACTCATTCACTTCCCTTCTTGCTGAACTGTGCACTCATTCACTTCCCCTTCTCCCTGGAGTGTGCACTCATTCACTTCCCCTTCTTGCTGAAGTGTGCACTCATTCACTTCCCCTTCCCTGGAGTGTGCACTCATTCACTTCCCCTTCTCCCTGGAGTGTGTACTCACTCACTTCCCTTCTCCCTGGAGTGTGCACTCATTCACTTCCCCTTCTCCCTGGAGTGTGTACTCACTCACTTCCCTTCTCCCTGAAGTGTGCACTCGTTCACTTCCCCTTCTCCCTGAAGTGTGCACTCGTTCACTTCCCCTTCTTGCTGAAGTGTGCACTCATTCACTTCCCCTTCTTGCTGAAGTGTGCACTCATTCACTTCCCCTTCTTGCTGAAGTGTGCACTCATTCACTTCCCCTTCTCCATGAAGTGTGCACTCATTCACTTCCCCTTCTCCCTGGAGTGTGCACTCATTCACTTCCACTTCTTGCTGAAGTGTGCACTCATTCACTTCCCCTTCTTGCTGAAGTGTGCACTCATTCACTTCCCCTTCTTGCTGAAGTGTGCACTCATTCACTTCCCCTTCTCCCTGGAGTGTGCACTCATTCACTTCCCCTTCTTGCTGAAGTGTGCACTAATTCACTTCCCCTTCTCCCTGGAGTGTGCACTCATTCACTTCCCCTTCTCCCTGAAGTGTGCACTCATTCACTTCTCCTTCTCCCTGGAGTTTGCACTCATTCACTCCCCCTTCTCCCTGGAGTGTGTACTCATTCACTTCCCCTTCTCCCTGGAGTGTGCACTCATTCACTTCCCCTTCTCCCTGAAGTGTGCACTCATTCACTTCTCCTTCTCCCTGGAGTGTGCACTCATTCACTTCCCCTTCTCCCTGGAGTGTGCACTCATTCACTTCCCCTTCTCCCTGGAGTGTGCACTCATTCACTTCCCCTTCTCCCTGAAGTGTGCACTCATTCACTTCCCCTTCTCCCTGGAGTGTGCACTCATTCACTTCCCCTTCTCCCTGGAGTGTGCACTCACTCACTTCCCGTTCTCCCTGGAGTGTGCACTCATTCGCTTCTCCTTCTCCCTGAAGTGTGCACTCATTCACTTCCCCTTCTCCCTTAAGTGTGCACTTGTTCACTTCCCCTTCTTGCTGAAGTGTGCACTCATTCACTTCCCCTTCTCCCTGAAGTGTGCACTCACTCACTTCCCCTTCTCCCTGGAGTGTGCACTCACTCACTTCCCGTTCTCCCTGGAGTGTGCACTCATTCACTTCCCCTTCTCCCTGGAGTGTGCACTCATTCACTTCCCCTTCTCCCTGAAGTGTGCACTCACTCACTTCCCCTTCTCCCTGGAGTGTGCACTCATTCACTTCCCTTCTCCTGGAGTGTGCACTCATTCACTTCCCGTTCTCCCTGGAGTGTGCACTCATTCACTTCCCCTTCTCCCTGGAGTGTGCACTCACTCACTTCCCGTTCTCCCTGGAGTGTGCACTCATTCACTTCTCCTTCTCCCTGGAGTGTGCACTCACTCACTTCCCGTTCTCCCTGGAGTGTGCACTCATTCACTTCTCCTTCTCCCTGAAGTGTGCACTCATTTACTTCCCCCTTCTCCCTTAAGTGTGCACTTGTTCACTTACCCTTCTTGCTGAAGTGTGCACTCATTCACTTCCCCTTCTACCTGAAGTGTGCACTCATTCACTTCCCCTTCTCCCTGGAGTGTGCACTCACTCACTTCCCCTTCTCCCAGGAGTGTGCACTCATTCACTTCCCCTTCTCCCTGAAGTGTGCACTCATTCACTTCCCCTTCTTGCTGAAGTGTGCACTCATTCACTTCCCCTTCTCCCTGGAGTGTGCACTCATTCACTTCCCCTTCTTGCTGAAGTGTGCACTCATTCACTTCCCATTCTCCCTGGAGTGTGCACTCATTCACTTCCCCTTCTCCCAGGAGTGTGCACTCATTCACTTCCCCTTCTCCCTGGAGTGTGCACTCACTCACTTCCCTTCTCCCTGAAGTGTGCACTCATTCACTTCCCTTCTCCATGAAGTGTGCACTTGTTCACTTCCCTTCTCCATGAAGTGTGCACTCATTCACTTCCCCTTCTTGCTGAAGTGTGCACTCATTCACTTCCCCTTCTGGCTGAAGTGTGCACTCACTCACTTCCCTTCTTGCTGAAGTGTGCACTCATTCACTTCCCTTCTTGCTGAAGTGTGCACTTATTCACTTCCCTTCTTGCTGAAGTGTGCACTCATTCACTTCCCCTTCTCCCTGGAGTGTGCCCTCATTCACTTCCCTTCTTGCTGAAGTGTGCACTCATTCACTTCCCCTTCTCCCTGGAGTGTGCACTCATTCACTTCCCCTTCTCCCTGAAGTGTGCACTCATTCACTTCTCCTTCTCCTGGAGTTTGCACTCATTCACTTCCCCTTCTCCCTGGAGTGTGTACTCATTCACTTCCCCTTCTCCCTGGAGTGTGCACTCATTCACTTCCCCTTCTCCCTGGAGTATGCACTCATTCACTTCCCCTTCTCCCTGAAGTGTTCACACATTCACTTCCCCTTCTTGCTGAAGTGTGCACTCATTCACTTCCCCTTCTTGCTGAAGTGTGCACTCATTCACTTCCACTTCTTGCTGAAGTGTGCACTCATTCACTTCCCCTTCTGGCTGAAGTGTGCACTCACTCACTTCCCCTTCTTGCTGAAGGGTGCACTCATTCACTTCCCCTTCTCGCTGAAGTGTGCACTCATTCACTTCCCCTTCTGGCTGAAGTGTGCACTCACTCACTTCCCCTTCTTGCTGAAGGGTGCACTCATTCACTTCCTTTCGCTGAAGTGTGCACTCATTCACTTCCCCTTCTCCCTGGAGTGTGCACTCATTCACTTCCCCTTCTCCCTGGAGTGTGCACTCATTCGCTTCCCCTTCTCCCTGAAGTGTGCACACATTCACTTCCCTTCTTGCTGAAGTGTGCACTCGTTCACTTCCCCTTCTCCCTGAAGTGTGCACTCGTTGACTTCCCCTTCTCCCTGGAGTGTGCACTCATTCACTTCCCCTTCTGGCTGAAGTGTGCACTCATTCACCCCTTCTCCTGGAGTGTGCACTCATTCACTCCCCTTCTTGCTGAAGTGTGCACTCATTCACTTCCCCTTCTTGCTGAAGTGAGCACTCATTCACTTCCCCTTCTCCCTGGAGTGTGCACTCATGCACTTCCCCTTCTTGCTGAAGTGTGCACTCATTCACTTCCCCTTCTCCCTGGAGTGTGCACTCATTCACTTCCCCTTCTTGCTGGAGTGTGCACTCATTCACTTCCCCCTTCTCCTTCTTGCTGAAGTGTGCACTCATTCACTTCCCCTTCTTGCTGAAGTGTGCACTCATTCACTTCCCCTCCTTGCTGAAGTGAGCACTCATTCACTTCCCCTTCTCCCTGGAGTGTGCACTCATTCACTTCCCCTTCTTGCTGAAGTGTGCACTTACTGACTTCCCCTTCTTGCTGAAGTGTGCACTCATTCACTTCCCCTTCTTGCTGAATTGTGCACTCATTCAATTCCCCTTCTCCCTGGAGTGTGCACTCATTCACTTCCCCTTCTCCTGGAGTGTGCACTCATTCACTTCCCTTCTCCCTGGAGTGTGCACTCATTCACTTCCCCTTCTCCCTGAAGTGTGCACTCATTCACTTCCCCTTCTCCCTGAAGTGTGCACTCATTCACTTCCCCTTCTCCCTGAAGTGTGCACTCGTTCACTTCCCCTTCTCCCTGAAGTGTGCACTCCTTCACTTCCCCTTCTCCCTGAAGTGTGCACTCATTCATTTCCCCTTCTCCCTCACTTCCCCTTCTCCCTGAAGTGTGCACTCATTCACTTCCCTACTCCCTGAAGTGTGCACTCATTCACTTCCCCTTCTTGCTGGAGTGTGCACTCATTCACTTCCCCTTCTCACTGGAGTGTGCACTCACTCACTTCCCCTTCTCCCTGGAGTGTGCACTCATTCACTTCTCCTTCTCCCTGAAGTGTGCACTCATTTACTTCCCTTCTCCCTTAAGTGTGCACTTGTTCTTACCCTTCTTGCTGATGTGTGCACTCATTCACTTCCCCTTCTACCTGAAGTGTGCACTCATTCACTTCCCCTTCTTGCTGAAGTGTGCACTCATTCACTTCCCTTCTCCCTGGAGTGTGCACTCATTCACTTCCCTTCTTGCTGAAGTGTGCACTCATTCACTTCCCCTTCTCCTGGAGTGTGCACTCATTCACTTCCCCTTCTCCCAGGAGTGTGCACTCATTCACTTCCCCTTCTCCCTGGAGTGTGCACTCACTCACTTCCCTTCTCCCTGAAGTGTGCACTCCTTCACTTCCCTTCTCCCTGAAGTGTGCACTCATTCACTTCCCCTTCTTGCTGAATTGTGCACTCATTCAATTCCCCTTCTCCCTGGAGTGTGCACTCATTCACTTCCCCTTCTCCCTGGAGTGTGCACTCATTCACTTCCCCTTCTCCCTGGAGTGTGCACTCATTCACTTCCCTTCTCCCTGAAGTGTGCACTCATTCACTTCCCCTTCTCCCTGAAGTGTGCACTCATTCACTTCCCTTCTCCCTGAACGTTCACTTCCCCTTCTCCCTGAAGTGTGCACTCCTTCACTTCCCCTTCTCCCTGAAGTGTGCACTCGTTCATTTCCCCTTCTCCCTGAAGTGTGCACTCGTTCACTTCCCCTTCTCCCTGAAGTGTGCACTCATTCACTTCCCCTACTCCCTGAAGTGTGCACTCATTCACTTCCCCTTCTTGCTGGAGTGTGCACTCATTCACTTCCCCTTCTCACTGGAGTGTGCACTCACTCACTTCCCTTCTCCTGGAGTGTGCACTCATTCACTTCTCCTTCTCCCTGAAGTGTGCACTCATTTACTTCCCCTTCTCCCTTAAGTGTGCACTTGTTCACTTACCCTTCTTGCTGAAGTGTGCACTCATTCACTTCCCCTTCTACCTGAAGTGTGCACTCATTCACTTCCCCTTCTTGCTGAAGTGTGCACTCATTCACTTCCCCTTCTCCCTGGAGTGTGCACTCATTCACTTCCCCTTCTTGCTGAAGTGTGCACTCATTCACTTCCCCTTCTCCCTGGAGTGTGCACTCATTCACTTCCCCTTCTCCCAGGAGTGTGCACTCATTCACTTCCCCTTCTCCCTGGAGTGTGCACTCACTCACTTCCCCTTCCCTGAAGTGTGCACTCATTCACTTCCCCTTCTCCCTGAAGTGTGCACTTGTTCACTTCCCCTTCTCCATGAAGTGTGCACTCATTCACTTCCCCTTCTTGCTGAAGTGTGCACTCATTCACTTCCCCTTCTGGCTGAAGTGTGCACTCATTCACTTCCCCTTCTCCTGGAGTATGCACTCATTCACTTCCCTTCTCCCTGAAGTGTTCACACATTCACTTCCCTTCTTGCTGAAGTGTGCACTCATTCACTTCCCCTTCTTGCTGAACTGTGCACTCATTCACTTCCCCTTCTCCCTGAAGTGTGCACTCATTCACTTCCCCTACTCCCTGAAGTGTGTACTCATTCACTTCCCCTTCTCCCTGGAGTGTGCACTCATTCACTTACCCTTCTCCCTGCAGTGTGCACTCATTCACTTCCCCTACTCCCTGAAGTGTGCACTCATTCACTTCCCCTTCTCCCTGAAGTGTGCACTCATTCACTTCCCCTTCTTGCTGAACTGTGCACTCATTCACTTCCCCTTCTTGCTGAAGTGTGCACTCATTCACTTCCCCTTCTTGCTGAACTGTGCACTCATTCACTTCCCCTTCTCCCTGGAGTGTGCACTCATTCACTTCCCCTTCTTGCTGAAGTGTGCACTTACTGACTTCCCCTTCTTGCTGAAGTGTGCACTCATTCACTTCCCCTTCTTGTTGAATTGTGCACTCATTCACTTCCCCTTCTCCCTGGAGTGTGCACTCATTCACTTCCCCTTCTCCCTGGAGTGTGCACTCATTCACTTCCCCTTCTTGCTGAAGTGTGCACTCATTCACTTCCCCTTCTCCCTGGAGTGTGCACTCATTCACTTCCCCTTCTCCCTGGAGTGTGCACTCATTCACTTCCCCTTCTCCCTGAAGTGTGCACTCGTTCACTTCCCCTTCTCCCTGAAGTGTGCACTCATTCATTTCCCCTTCTCCCTGAAGTGTGCCGTTCACTTCCCCTTCTCCCTGAAGTGTGCACTCATTCACTTCCCCTACTCCCTGAAGTGTGCACTCATTCACTTGCCCTTCTTGCTGGAGTGTGCACTCATTCACTTCCCCTTCTCCCTGGAGTGTGCACTCATTCACTTCCCCTTCTCCCTGGAGTGTGCACTCATTCACTTCCCCTTCTTGCTGAAGTGGGCACTCATTCACTTCCCTTCTCCCTGGAGTGTGCACTCATTCACTTCCCCTTCTCCCTGAAGTGTGCACTCATTCACTTCCCCTTCTCCCTGGAGTGTGCACTCATTCACTTCCCCTTCTTGCTGAAGTGGGCACTCATTCACTTACCCTTCTCCCTGAAGTGTGCACTCATTCACTTCCCCTTCTCCCTGGAGTGTGCACTCATTCACTTCCCCTTCTTGCTGGAGTGTGCACTCATTCACTTCCCCTTCTCCCTTCTTGCTGAAGTGTGCACTCATTCACTTCCCCTTCTTGCTGAAGTGTGCACTCATTCACTTCCCCTCCTTGCTGAAGTGAGCACTCATTCACTTCCCCTTCTCCCTGGAGTGTGCACTCATTCACTTCCCCTTCTTGCTGAAGTGTGCACTTACTGACTTCCCCTTCTTGCTGAAGTGTGCACTCATTCACTTCCCCTTCTTGCTGAATTGTGCACTCATTCAATTCCCCTTCTCCCTGGAGTGTGCACTCATTCACTTCCCCTTCTCCCTGGAGTGTGCACTCATTCACTTCCCCTTCTCCCTGGAGTGTGCACTCATTCACTTCCCCTTCTCCCTGAAGTGTGCACTCATTCACTTCCCCTTCTCCCTGAAGTGTGCACTCATTCACTTCCCCTTCTCCCTGAAGTGTGCACTCGTTCACTTCCCCTTCTCCCTGAAGTGTGCACTCCTTCACTTCCCCTTCTCCCTGAAGTGTGCACTCGTTCATTTCCCCTTCTCCCTGAAGTGTGCACTCGTTCACTTCCCCTTCTCCCTGAAGTGTGCACTCATTCACTTCCCCTACTCCCTGAAGTGTGCACTCATTCACTTCCCCTTCTTGCTGGAGTGTGCACTCATTCACTTCCCCTTCTCACTGGAGTGTGCACTCACTCACTTCCCCTTCTCCCTGGAGTGTGCACTCATTCACTTCTCCTTCTCCCTGAAGTGTGCACTCATTTACTTCCCCTTCTCCCTTAAGTGTGCACTTGTTCACTTACCCTTCTTGCTGAAGTGTGCACTCATTCACTTCCCCTTCTACCTGAAGTGTGCACTCATTCACTTCCCCTTCTTGCTGAAGTGTGCACTCATTCACTTCCCCTTCTCCCTGGAGTGTGCACTCATTCACTTCCCCTTCTTGCTGAAGTGTGCACTCATTCACTTCCCCTTCTCCCTGGAGTGTGCACTCATTCACTTCCCCTTCTCCCAGGAGTGTGCACTCATTCACTTCCCCTTCTCCCTGGAGTGTGCACTCACTCACTTCCCCTTCTCCCTGAAGTGTGCACTCCTTCACTTCCCCTTCTCCCTGAAGTGTGCACTCATTCACTTCCCCTTCTTGCTGAATTGTGCACTCATTCAATTCCCCTTCTCCCTGGAGTGTGCACTCATTCACTTCCCCTTCTCCCTGGAGTGTGCACTCATTCACTTCCCCTTCTCCCTGGAGTGTGCACTCATTCACTTCCCCTTCTCCCTGAAGTGTGCACTCATTCACTTCCCCTTCTCCTGAAGTGTGCACTCATTCACTTCCCTTCTCCCTGAAGTGTGCACTCGTTCACTTCCCTTCTCCCTGAAGTGTGCACTCCTTCACTTCCCCTTCTCCCCTGAAGTGTGCACTCGTTCATTTCCCTTCTCCCTGAAGTGTGCACTCGTTCACTTCCCCTTCTCCCTGAAGTGTGCACTCATTCACTTCCCCTACTCCCTGAAGTGTGCACTCATTCACTTCCCCTTCTTGCTGGAGTGTGCACTCATTCACTTCCCCTTCTCACTGGAGTGTGCACTCACTCACTTCCCCTTCTCCTGGAGTGTGCACTCATTCACTTCTCCTTCTCCCTGAAGTGTGCACTCATTTACTTCCCCTTCTCCCTTAAGTGTGCACTTGTTCACTTACCCTTCTTGCTGAAGTGTGCACTCATTCACTTCCCCTTCTACCTGAAGTGTGCACTCATTCACTTCCCCTTCTTGCTGAAGTGTGCACTCATTCACTTCCCCTTCTCCCTGGAGTGTGCACTCATTCACTTCCCCTTCTTGCTGAAGTGTGCACTCATTCACTTCCCCTTCTCCCTGGAGTGTGCACTCATTCACTTCCCCTTCTCCCAGGAGTGTGCACTCATTCACTTCCCCTTCTCCCTGGAGTGTGCACTCACTCACTTCCCCTTCTCCCTGAAGTGTGCACTCATTCACTTCCCCTTCTCCCTGAAGTGTGCACTTGTTCACTTCCCCTTCTCCATGAAGTGTGCACTCATTCACTTCCCCTTCTTGCTGAAGTGTGCACTCATTCACTTCCCCTTCTGGCTGAAGTGTGCACTCATTCACTTCCCCTTCTCCCTGGAGTATGCACTCATTCACTTCCCCTTCTCCCTGAAGTGTTCACACATTCACTTCCCCTTCTTGCTGAAGTGTGCACTCATTCACTTCCCCTTCTTGCTGAACTGTGCACTCATTCACTTCCCCTTCTCCCTGAAGTGTGCACTCATTCACTTCCCCTACTCCCTGAAGTGTGTACTCATTCACTTCCCCTTCTCCCTGGAGTGTGCACTCATTCACTTACCCTTCTCCCTGCAGTGTGCACTCATTCACTTCCCCTACTCCCTGAAGTGTGCACTCATTCACTTCCCCTTCTCCCTGAAGTGTGCACTCATTCACTTCCCCTTCTTGCTGAACTGTGCACTCATTCACTTCCCCTTCTTGCTGAAGTGTGCACTCATTCACTTCCCCTTCTTGCTGAACTGTGCACTCATTCACTTCCCCTTCTCCCTGGAGTGTGCACTCATTCACTTCCCCTTCTTGCTGAAGTGTGCACTTACTGACTTCCCCTTCTTGCTGAAGTGTGCACTCATTCACTTCCCCTTCTTGTTGAATTGTGCACTCATTCACTTCCCCTTCTCCCTGGAGTGTGCACTCATTCACTTCCCCTTCTCCCTGGAGTGTGCACTCATTCACTTCCCCTTCTTGCTGAAGTGTGCACTCATTCACTTCCCTTCTCCTGGAGTGTGCACTCATTCACTTCCCCTTCTCCCTGGAGTGTGCACTCATTCACTTCCCCTTCTCCCTGAAGTGTGCACTCGTTCACTTCCCCTTCTCCCTGAAGTGTGCACTCATTCATTTCCCCTTCTCCCTGAAGTGTGCACTCGTTCACTTCCCCTTCTCCCTGAAGTGTGCACTCATTCACTTCCCCTACTCCCTGAAGTGTGCACTCATTCACTTGCCCTTCTTGCTGGAGTGTGCACTCATTCACTTCCCTTCTCCCTGGAGTGTGCACTCATTCACTTCCCCTTCTCCCTGGAGTGTGCACTCATTCACTTCCCCTTCTTGCTGAAGTGGGCACTCATTCACTTCCCTTCTCCCTGGAGTGTGCACTCATTCACTTCCCCTTCTCCCTGAAGTGTGCACTCATTCACTTCCCCCTTCTCCCTGGAGTGTGCACTCATTCACTTCCCCTTCTTGCTGAAGTGGGCACTCATTCACTTACCCTTCTCCCTGGAGTGTGCACTTGTTCACTTCCCCTTCTTGCTGAAGTGTGCACTCATTCACTTCCCCTTCTTGCTGAAGTGTGTGCTTATTCACTTCCCCTTCTTGCTGAAGTGTGCACTCATTCACTTCCCCTTCTCCCTGGAGTGTGCACTCATTCACTTCCCCTTCTCCCTGGAGTGTGCACTCATTCACTTCCCCTTCTCCCTGGAGTGTGCACTCACTCACTTCCCCTTCTCCCTGGAGTGTGCACTCATTCACTTCTCCTTCTCCCTGGAGCTTGCACCCATTCACTTCCCCTTCTCCCTGGAGTGTTTACTCATTCACTTCCCCTTCTCCCTGGAGTGTGCACTCATTCACTTCCCCTTCTCCCTGGAGTGTGCACTTATTCACTTCCCCTTCTTCCTGAAGTGTGCACTCATTCACTTCCCCTTCTCCCTGGAGTGTGCACTCATTCACTTCCCCTTCTCCCTGGAGTGTGCACTCATTCACTTCCCCTTCTCCCTGAAGTGTGCACTCATTCACTTCCCCTTCTCCCTGAAGTGTGCACTCATTCACTTCCCCTTCTTGCTGAACTGTGCACTCATTCACTTCCCCTTCTCCCTGGAGTGTGCACTCATTCACTTCCCCTTCTTGCTGAAGTGTGCACTCATTCACTTCCCCTTCTCCCTGGAGTGTGCACTCATTCACTTCCCCTTCTCCCTGGAGTGTGCACTCATTCACTTCTCCTTCTCCCTGGAGTTTGCACTCGTTCACTTCCCCTTCTCCCTGAAGTGTGCACTCATTCACTTCCCTTCTCCCTGAAGTGTGCACTCATTCACTTCCCCTACTCCCTGAAGTGTGCACTCATTCACTTCCCCTTCTTGCTGAACTGTGCACTCATTCACTTCCCCTTCTTGCTGAACTGTGCACTCATCCACTTCCCCTTCTCCCTGAAGTGTGCACTCATTCACTTCCCCTACTCCCTGAAGTGTGCACTCATTCACTTCCCCTTCTTGCTGAACTGTGCACTCATTCACTTCCCCTTCTCCCTGGAGTGTGCACTCATTCACTTCCCCTTCTCCCTGAAGTGTGCACTCATTCACTTCCCTTCTTGCTGAACTGTGCACTCATTCACTTCCCTTCTTGCTGAACTGTGCACTCATTCACTTCCCCTTCTCCCTGAAGTGTGCACTCATTCACTTCCCCTACTCCCTGAAGTGTGTACTCATTCACTTCCCCTTCTCCCTGGAGTGTGCACTCATTCACTTCCCCTTCTCCCTGAAGTGTGCACTCATTCACTTCCCCTACTCCCTGAAGTGTGCACTCATTCACTTCCCCTTCTCCCTGAAGTGTGCACTCATTCACTTCCCCTTCTTGCTGAACTGTGCACTCATTCACTTCCCCTTCTTGCTGAAGTGTGCACTCATTCACTTCCCCTTCTTGCTGAACTGTGCACTCATTCACTTCCCCTTCTTGCTGAAGTGAGCACTCATACACTTCCCCTTCTTCCTGGAGTGTGCACTCATCCACTTCCCCTTCTTGCTGAAGTGTGCACTCATTCACTTCCCCTTCTCCCTGGAGTGTGCACTCATTCACTTCCCCTTCTCCCTGGAGTGTGCACTCATTCACTTCCCCTTCTCCCTGAAGTGTGCACACATTCACTTCCCCTTCTTGCTGAAGTGTACACTCATTCACTTCCCCTTCTTGCTGAAGTGTGCACTCATTCACTTCCCCTTCTTGCTGAAGTGAGCACTCATTCACTTCCCCTTCTCCCTGGAGTGTGCACTCATTCACTTCCCCTTCTCCCTGGAGTGTGCACTCATTCACTTCCACTTCTTGCTGAAGTGTGCACTCATTCACTTCCCCTTCTGGCTGAAGTGTGCACTCACTCACTTCCCCTTCTTGCTGAAGGGTGCACTCATTCACTTCCCCTTCTCCCTGGAGTGTGCACTCATTCACTTCCCCTTCTCCCTGGAGTGTGCACTCATTCACTTCTCCTTCTCCCTGGAGTTTGCACTTGTTCACTTCCCCTTCTCCCTGAAGTGTGCACTCATTCACTTCCCTTCTCCCTGAAGTGTGCACTCATTCACTTCCCCTACTCCCTGAAGTGTGCACTCATTCACTTCCCCTTCTTGCTGAACTGTGCACTCATTCACTTCCCCTTCTTACTGAACTGTGCACTCATCCACTTCCCCTTCTCCCTGAAGTGTGCACTCATTCACTTCCCCTACTCCCTGAAGTGTGCACTCATTCACTTCCCCTTCTTGCTGAACTGTGCACTCATTCACTTCCCCTTCTCCCTGGAGTGTGCACTCATTCACTTCCCCTTCTCCCTGAAGTGTGCACTCATTCACTTCCCCTTCTTGCTGAACTGTGCACTCATTCACTTCCCCTTCTTGCTGAACTGTGCACTCATTCACTTCCCCTTCTCCCTGAAGTGTGCACTCATTCACTTCCCCTACTCCCTGAAGTGTGTACTCATTCACTTCCCCTTCTCCCTGGAGTGTGCACTCATTCACTTCCCCTTCTCCCTGAAGTGTGCACTCATTCACTTCCCCTACTCCCTGAAGTGTGCACTCATTCACTTCCCCTTCTCCCTGAAGTGTGCACTCATTCACTTCCCCTTCTTGCTGAAGTGTGCACTCATTCACTTCCCCTTCTTGCTGAAGTGTGCACTCATTCACTTCCCCTTCTTGCTGAACTGTGCACTCATTCACTTCCCCTTCTTGCTGAAGTGAGCACTCATACACTTCCCCTTCTTCCTGGAGTGTGCACTCATCCACTTCCCCTTCTTGCTGAAGTGTGCACTCATTCACTTCCCCTTCTCCCTGAAGTGTGCACACATTCACTTCCTTCTTGCTGAAGTGTGCACTCATTCACTTCCCTTCTTGCTGAAGTGTGCACTCATTCACTTCCCTTCTTGCTGAAGTGAGCACTCATTCACTTCCCCTTCTCCCTGGAGTGTGCACTCATTCACTTCCCCTTCTTGCTGAAGTGTGCACTCATTCACTTCCCCTTCTTGCTGAAGTGTGCACTCATTCACTTCCCCTTCTTGCTGAAGTGTGCACTCATTCACTTCCCTTCTGGCTGAAGTGTGCACTCACTCACTTCCTTCTTGCTGAAGGATGCACTCATTCACTTCCCCTTCTCCCTGGAGTGTGCACTCATCCACTTCCCCTTCTTGCTGAAGTGTGCACTCATTCACTTCCCTTCTCCCTGGAGTGTGCACTCATTCACTTCCCCCTTCTTGCTGGAGTGTGCACTCATTCACTTCCCCTTCTCCTTCTTGTTGAAGTGTGCACTCATTCACTTCCCCTTCTTGCTGAAGTGTGCACTCATTCACTTCCCCTTCTTGCTGAAGTGAGCACTCATTCACTTCCCCTTCTCCCTGGAGTGTGCACTCATCCACTTCCCCTTCTTGCTGAAATGTGTACTCATTCACTTCCCCTTCTCCCTGAAGTGTGCACTCATTCACTTCCCCTTCTTGCTGGAGTGTGCACTCCTTCACTTCCCCTTCTCCTTCTTGTTGAAGTGTGCACTCATTCACTTCCCCTTCTTGCTGAAGTGTGCACTCATTCACTTCCCCTTCTTGCTGAAGTGAGCACTCATTCACTTCCCCTTCTCCTGGAGTGTGCACTCATCCACTTTCCCTTCTTGCTGAAATGTGTACTCATTCACTTCCCCTTCTTGCTGAAGTGTGCACTCATTCACTTCCCCTTCTTGCTGAACTGTGCACTCATTCACTTCCCTTCTCCCTGAAGTGTGCACTCATTCACTTCCCTACTCCCTGAAGTGTGCACTCATTCACTTCCCCTTCTCCCTGAAGTGTGCACTCATTCACTTCCCCTTCTTGCTGAACTGTGCACTCATTCACTTCCCCTTCTCCCTGGAGTGTGCACTCATTCACTTCCCCTTCTCCCTGAAGTGTGCACACATTCACTTCCCCTTCTTGCTGAAGTGTGCACTCATTCACTTCCCCTTCTTGCTGAAGTGTGCACTCGTTCACTTCCCCTTCTCCCTGAAGTGTGCACTCGTTGACTTCCCCTTCTCCTGGAGTGTGCACTCATTCACTTCCACTTCTTGTTGAAGTGTGCACTCATTCACTTCCCCTTCTTGCTGAAGTGTGCACTCATTCACTTCCTTTCTTGCTGAAGTGAGCACTCATTCACTTCCCCTTCTCCTGGAGTGTGCACTCATTCACTTCCCCTTCTTGCTGAACTGTGCACTCATTCACTTCCCCTTCTGGCTGAAGTGTGCACTCACTCACTTCCCCTTCTTGCTGAAGGGTGCACTCATTCACTTCCCCTTCTCCCTGGAGTGTGCACTCATCCACTTCCCCTTCTTGCTGAAGTGTGCACTCATTCACTTCCCCTTCTCCCTGGAGTGTGCACTCATTCACTTCCCCTTCTTGCTGGAGTGTGCACTCATTCACTTCCCCTTTCTCCTTCTTGTTGAAGTGTGCACTCATTCACTTCCCCTTCTTGCTGAAGTGTGCACTCATTCACTTCCCTTCTTGCTGAAGTGAGCACTCATTCACTTCCCCTTCTCCCTGGAGTGTGCACTCATCCACTTCCCCTTCTTGCTGAAATGTGTACTCATTCACTTCCCCTTCTGGCTGAAGTGTGCACTCATTCACTTCCTTCTTGCTGAACTGTGCACTCATTCACTTCCCTTCTCCCTGAAGTGTGCACTCATTCACTTCCCCTACTCCCTGAAGTGTGCACTCATTCACTTCCCTTCTCCCTGAAGTGTGCACTCATTCACTTCCCCTTCTTGCTGGAGTGTGCACTCATTCACTTCCCTTCTCCCTTCTTGTTGAAGTGTGCACTCATTCACTTCCCCTTCTTGCTGAAGTGTGCACTCATTCACTTCCCCTTCTTGCTGAAGTGAGCACTCATTCACTTCCCCTTCTCCCTGGAGTGTGCACTCATCCACTTCCCCTTCTTGCTGAAATGTACTCATTCACTTCCCTTCTCCCTGAAGTGTGCACTCATTCACTTCCCCTTCTTGCTGGAGTGTGCACTCCTTCACTTCCCCTTCTCCCTTCTTGTTGAAGTGTGCACTCATTCACTTCCCCTTCTTGCTGAAGTGTGCACTCATTCACTTCCCCTTCTTGCTGAAGTGAGCACTCATTCACTTCCCCTTCTCCCTGGAGTGTGCACTCATCCACTTTCCCTTCTTGCTGAAATGTGTACTCATTCACTTCCCCTTCTTGCTGAAGTGTGCACTCATTCACTTCCCCTTCTTGCTGAACTGTGCACTCATTCACTTCCCCTTCTCCCTGAAGTGTGCACTCATTCACTTCCCCTACTCCCTGAAGTGTGCACTCATTCACTTCCCCTTCTCCCTGAAGTGTGCACTCATTCACTTCCCCTTCTTGCTGAACTGTGCACTCATTCACTTCCCCTTCTCCCTGGAGTGTGCACTCATTCACTTCCCTTCTCCCTGAAGTGTGCACACATTCTTCCCCTTCTTGCTGAAGTGTGCACTCATTCACTTCCCCTTCTTGCTGAAGTGTGCACTCGTTCACTTCCCCTTCTCCCTGAAGTGTGCACTCGTTGACTTCCCCTTCTCCCTGGAGTGTGCACTCATTCACTTCCACTTCTTGTTGAAGTGTGCACTCATTCACTTCCCCTTCTTGCTGAAGTGTGCACTCATTCACTTCCCTTTCTTGCTGAAGTGAGCACTCATTCACTTCCCCTTCTCCCTGGAGTGTGCACTCATTCACTTCCCCTTCTTGCTGAACTGTGCACTCATTCACTTCCCCTTCTTGCTGGAGTGTGCACTCATTCACTTCCCCTTCTCCCTTCTTGTTGAAGTGTGCACTCATTCACTTCCCCTTCTTGCTGAAGGATGCACTCATTCACTTCCCCTTCTCCCTGGAGTGTGCACTCATCCACTTCCCCTTCTTGCTGAAGTGTGCACTCATTCACTTCCCCTTCTCCCTGGAGTGTGCACTCATTCACTTCCCCTTCTTGCTGGAGTGTGCACTCATTCACTTCCCCTTCTCCCTTCTTGTTGAAGTGTGCACTCATTCACTTCCCCTTCTTGCTGGAGTGTGCACTCATTCACTTCCCCTTCTCCCTTCTTGTTGAAGTGTGCACTCATTCACTTCCCCTTCTTGCTGAAGTGTGCACTCATTCACTTCCCCTTCTTGCTGAAGTGAGCACTCATTCACTTCCCCTTCTCCCTGGAGTGTGCACTCATCCACTTCCCCTTCTTGCTGAAATGTGTACTCATTCACTTCCCCTTCTCCCTGAAGTGTGCACTCATTCACTTCCCCTTCTTGCTGGAGTGTGCACTCCTTCACTTCCCCTTCTCCCTTCTTGTTGAAGTGTGCACTCATTCACTTCCCCTTCTTGCTGAAGTGTGCACTCATTCACTTCCCCTTCTTGCTGAAGTGAGCACTCATTCACTTCCCCTTCTCCCTGGAGTGTGCACTCATCCACTTTCCCTTCTTGCTGAAATGTGTACTCATTCACTTCCCCTTCTTGCTGAAGTGTGCACTCATTCACTTCCCCTTCTTGCTGAACTGTGCACTCATTCACTTCCCCTTCTCCCTGAAGTGTGCACTCATTCACTTCCCCTACTCCCTGAAGTGTGCACTCATTCACTTCCCCTTCTCCCTGAAGTGTGCACTCATTCACTTCCCCTTCTTGCTGAACTGTGCACTCATTCACTTCCCCTTCTCCCTGGAGTGTGCACTCATTCACTTCCCCTTCTCCCTGAAGTGTGCACACATTCACTTCCCCTTCTTGCTGAAGTGTGCACTCATTCACTTCCCCTTCTTGCTGAAGTGTGCACTCGTTCACTTCCCCTTCTCCCTGAAGTGTGCACTCGTTGACTTCCCCTTCTCCCTGGAGTGTGCACTCATTCACTTCCACTTCTTGTTGAAGTGTGCACTCATTCACTTCCCCTTCTTGCTGAAGTGTGCACTCATTCACTTCCCTTTCTTGCTGAAGTGAGCACTCATTCACTTCCCCTTCTCCCTGGAGTGTGCACTCATTCACTTCCCTTCTTGCTGAACTGTGCACTCATTCACTTCCCCTTCTGGCTGAAGTGTGCACTCACTCACTTCCCCTTCTTGCTGAAGGGTGCACTCATTCACTTCCCCTTCTCCCTGGAGTGTGCACTCATCCACTTCCCCTTCTTGCTGAAGTGTGCACTCATTCACTTCCCCTTCTCCCTGGAGTGTGCACTCATTCACTTCCCCTTCTTGCTGGAGTGTGCACTCATTCACTTCCCCTTCTCCCTTCTTGTTGAAGTGTGCACTCATTCACTTCCCCTTCTTGCTGAAGTGTGCACTCATTCACTTCCCCTTCTTGCTGAAGTGAGCACTCATTCACTTCCCCTTCTCCCTGGAGTGTGCACTCATCCACTTCCCCTTCTTGCTGAAATGTGTACTCATTCACTTCCCCTTCTGGCTGAAGTGTGCACTCATTCACTTCCCCTTCTTGCTGAACTGTGCACTCATTCACTTCCCCTTCTCCCTGAAGTGTGCACTCATTCACTTCCCCTACTCCCTGAAGTGTGCACTCATTCACTTCCCCTTCTCCCTGAAGTGTGCACTCATTCACTTCCCCTTCTTGCTGGAGTGTGCACTCATTCACTTCCCCTTCTCCCTTCTTGTTGAAGTGTGCACTCATTCACTTCCCCTTCTTGCTGAAGTGTGCACTCATTCACTTCCCCTTCTTGCTGAAGTGAGCACTCATTCACTTCCCCTTCTCCCTGGAGTGTGCACTCATCCACTTCCCCTTCTTGCTGAAATGTGTACTCATTCACTTCCCCTTCTCCCTGAAGTGTGCACTCATTCACTTCCCCTTCTTGCTGGAGTGTGCACTCCTTCACTTCCCCTTCTCCTTCTTGTTGAAGTGTGCACTCATTCACTTCCCCTTCTTGCTGAAGTGTGCACTCATTCACTTCCCCTTCTTGCTGAAGTGAGCACTCATTCACTTCCCCTTCTCCCTGGAGTGTGCACTCATCCACTTTCCCTTCTTGCTGAAATGTGTACTCATTCACTTCCCCTTCTTGCTGAAGTGTGCACTCATTCACTTCCCCTTCTTGCTGAACTGTGCACTCATTCCCCTTCTCCCTGAAGTGTGCACTCATTCACTTCCCCTACTCCCTGAAGTGTGCACTCATTCACTTCCCCTTCTCCCTGAAGTGTGCACTCATTCACTTCCCCTTCTTGCTGAACTGTGCACTCATTCACTTCCCCTTCTCCCTGGAGTGTGCACTCATTCACTTCCCCTTCTCCCTGAAGTGTGCACACATTCACTTCCCCTTCTTGCTGAAGTGTGCACTCATTCACTTCCCCTTCTTGCTGAAGTGTGCACTCGTTCACTTCCCCTTCTCCCTGAAGTGTGCACTCGTTGACTTCCCCTTCTCCCTGGAGTGTGCACTCATTCACTTCCACTTCTTGTTGAAGTGTGCACTCATTCACTTCCCCTTCTTGCTGAAGTGTGCACTCATTCACTTCCCTTTCTTGCTGAAGTGAGCACTCATTCACTTCCCCTTCTCCCTGGAGTGTGCACTCATTCACTTCCCCTTCTTGCTGAACTGTGCACTCATTCACTTCCCCTTCTGGCTGAAGTGTGCACTCACTCACTTCCCCTTCTTGCTGAAGGGTGCACTCATTCACTTCCCCTTCTCCCTGGAGTGTGCACTCATCCACTTCCCCTTCTTGCTGAAGTGTGCACTCATTCACTTCCCCTTCTCCCTGGAGTGTGCACTCATTCACTTCCCCTTCTTGCTGGAGTGTGCACTCATTCACTTCCCCTTCTCCCTTCTTGTTGAAGTGTGCACTCATTCACTTCCCCTTCTTGCTGAAGTGTGCACTCATTCACTTCCCCTTCTTGCTGAAGTGAGCACTCATTCACTTCCCCTTCTCCCTGGAGTGTGCACTCATCCACTTCCCCTTCTTGCTGAACTGTGCACTCATTCACTTCCCCTTCTCCCTGAAGTGTGCACTCATTCACTTCCCCTACTCCCTGAAGTGTGCACTCATTCACTTCCCCTTCTCCCTGAAGTGTGCACTCATTCACTTCCCCTTCTTGCTGGAGTGTGCACTCATTCACTTCCCCTTCTCCCTTCTTGTTGAAGTGTGCACTCATTCACTTCCCCTTCTTGCTGAAGTGTGCACTCATTCACTTCCCCTTCTTGCTGAAGTGAGCACTCATTCACTTCCCCTTCTCCCTGGAGTGTGCACTCATTCACTTCCCCTTCTTGCTGAAATGTGTACTCATTCACTTCCCCTTCTCCCTGAAGTGTGCACTCATTCACTTCCCCTTCTTGCTGAACTGTGCACTCATTCACTTCCCCTTCTCCCTGAAGTGTGCACTCATTCACTTCCCCTACTCCCTGAAGTGTGCACTCATTCACTTCCCCTTCTCCCTGAAGTGTGCACTCATTCACTTCCCCTTCTTGCTGAACTGTGCACTCATTCACTTCCCCTTCTCCCTGGAGTGTGCACTCATTCACTTCCCCTTCTCCCTGAAGTGTGCACTCATTCACTTCCCCTTCTTGCTGAAGTGTGCACTCATTCACTTCCCCTTCTTGCTGAAGTGTGCACTGTTCACTTCCCCTTCTCCCTGAAGTGTGCACTCATTCACTTCCCCTTCTCCCTGGAGTGTGCACTCATTCACTTCCACTTCTTGTTGAAGTGTGCACTCATTCACTTCCCCTTCTTGCTGAAGTGTGCACTCGTTGACTTCCCCTTCTCCCTGGAGTGTGCACTCATTCACTTCCACTTCTTGTTGAAGTGTGCACTCATTCACTTCCCCTTCTCCCTGAAGTGTGCACTCATTCACTTCCCTTTCTTGCTGAAGTGAGCACTCATTCACTTCCCCTTCTCCCTGGAGTGTGCACTCATTCACTTCCCCTTCTGGCTGAAGTGTGCACTCATTCACTTCCCCTTCTTGCTGAAGTGTGCACTCATTCACTTCCCTTCTCCCTGGAGTGTGCACTCATTCACTTCCCCTTCTTGCTGAAGTGTGCACTCATTACTGACTTCCCCTTCTCCCTGAAGTGTGCACTCATTCACTTCCCCTTCTTGCTGAACTGTGCACTCATTCACTTCCCCTTCTCCCTGAAGTGTGCACTCATTCACTTCCCCTTCTCCCTGAAGTGTGCACTCATTCACTTCCCCTTCTCCCTGAAGTGTGCACTCATTCACTTCCCCCTTCTCCCCTGAAGTGTGCACTCATTCACTTCCCCTTCTCCCTGAAGTGTGCACTCATTCACTTCCCCTTCTCCCTGAAGTGTGCACTCTGAGTGTGCACTTCACTTCCCTGAAGTGTGCACCTTCACTTCCCTTCTCCCTGAAGTGTGCACTCATTCACTTCCCCTTCTCCCTGGAGTGTGCACTCATTCACTTCCCCTTCTCCCTGGAGTGTGCACTCATTCACTTCCCCTTCTCCCTGGAGTGTGCACTCATTCACTTCCCCTTCTCCCTGGAGTGTGCACTCATTCACTTCCCCTTCTCCCTGGAGTGTGCACTCATTCACTTCCCCTTCTCCCTGGAGTGTGCACTCATTCACTTCCCCTTCTCCCTGGAGTGTGCACTCATTCACTTCCCCTTCTCCCTGAAGTGTGCACTCATTCACTTCCCCTTCTCCCTGAAGTGTGCACTCATTCACTTCCCCTTCTCCCTGGAGTGTGCACTCATTCTGGAGTGTGCACCCATTCACTTCCCCTTCTCCCTGAAGTGTGCACTCATTCACTTCCCCACTCAGTTGCACTCATTCACCCTTCTCCCTGAAGTGTGCACTCATTCACTTCCCCTTCTCCCTGGAGTGTGCACTCATTCACTTCCCTTCTCCCTGAAGTGTGCACTCATTCACTTCCCCTTCTCCCTGGAGTGTGCACTCATTCACTTTCCCCTTCTCCCTGAAGTGTGCACTCATTCACTTCCCCTTCTCCCTGGAGTGTGCACTCATTCACTTCCCCTTCTCCCTGGAGTGTGCACTCATTCACTTCCCCTTCTCCCTGGAGTGTGCACTCATTCACTTCCCTTCTCCCTTGCACTCCTTCCCCTTCTCCCTGTGTGCACTCATTCACTTCCCCTTCTCCCTGGAGTGTGCACTCTCACTTCCCCTTCCCAGTGTTCCCACTTCCCCTTCTCCCTGGAGTGTGCACTCATTCACTTCCCCTTCTCCCTGGAGTGTGCACTCATTCACTTCCCCTTCTCCCTGGAGTGTGCACTCATTCACTTCCCCTTCTCCCTGGAGTGTGCACTCATTCACTTCCCCTTCTCCCTGAGTGTGCACTCATTCACTTCCCCTTCTCCCTGAAGTGTGCACTCATTTCCCCTTCTCCCTGGAGTGTGCACTCATTCACTTCCCCTTCTCCCTGGAGTGTGCACTCATTCACTTCCCCTTCTCCCTGGAGTGTGCACTCATTCACTTCCCCTTCTCCCTGAGTGTGCACTCATTCACTTCCCCTTCTCCCTGGAGTGTGCACTCATTCACTTCCCCTTCTCCCTGGAGTGTGCACTCATTCACTTCCTTCTCCCATTCACTTCTTCTCCCTGGAGTGTGCACTCATTCACTTCCCCTTCTCCCTGGAGTGTGCACTCATTCACTTCTCCCTGAAGTGTGCCCTTCTTCTCCCTGGAGTGTGCACTCATTCACTTCCCCTTCTCCCTGGAGTGTGCACTCATTCACTTCCCCTTCTCCCTGGAGTGTGCACTCATTCACTTCCCTTCTCCTGGAGTGTGCACTCATTCACTCCCCTTCTCCCCCTTCTTCCCCTTCTCCCTGGAGTGTGCACTCATTCACTTCCCCTTCTCCCTGGAGTGTGCACTCATTCACTTCCCCTTCTCCCTGAAGTGTGCACTCATTCACTTCCCCTTCTCCCTGGAGTGTGCACTCATTCACTTCCCCTTCTCCCTGGAGTGTGCACTCATTCACTTCCCCTTCTCCCTGGAGTGTGCACTCATTCACTTCCCCTTCTCCCTGAAGTGTGCACTCATTCACTTCCCCTTCTCCCTGGAGTGTGCACTCATTCACTTCCCTTCTCCCTGGAGTGTGCACTCATTCACTTCCCCTTCTCTCCTGGAGTGTGCACTCATTCACTTCCCTTCCCTTCTCCCTGGAGTGTGCACTCATTCACTTCCCCTTCTCCCTGGAGTGTGCACTCATTCACTTCCCCTTCTCCCTGGAGTGTGCACTCATTCACTTCCCCTTCTCCCTGGAGTGTGCACTCATTCACTTCCCCTTCTCCCTGGAGTGTGCACTCATTCACTTCCCCTTCTCCTGGAGTGTGCACTCATTCACTCATTTCCCCTTCTCCCTGGAGTGTGCACTCATTCACTTCCCCTTCTCCCTGGAGTGTGCACTCATTCACTTCCCCTTCTCCCTGGAGTGTGCACTCATTCACTTCCCCTTCCCTGCACTCATTCCCTCCCTGGAGTGTGCACTCATTCACTTCCCCTTCTCCTGGAGTGTGCACTCATTCACTTCCCCTTCTGGAGTGTGCACTCATTCACTTCCCCTTCTCCCTGGAGTGTGCACTCATTCACTTCCCCTTCTCCCTGGAGTGTGCACTCATTCACTTCCCCTTCTCCCTGGAGTGTGCACTCATTCACTTCCCCTTCTCCTGGAGTGTGCACTCATTCACTTCCCCTTCTCCCTGGAGTGTGCACTCATTCACTTCCCCTTCTCCTGGAGTGTGCACTCATTCACTTCCCCTTCTCCTGGAGTGTGCACTCATTCAGTGTGCACTCATTCACTTCCCCTTCTCCCTGGAGTGTGCACTCATTCATTCCCTTCTCCCTGGAGTGAGCACTCATTCACTTCCCCCTCCCTGGAGTGTGCACTCATTCACTTCCCCTTCTCCCTGGAGTGTGCACTCATTCACTTCCCCTTCTCCCTGGAGTGTGCACTCATTCACTTCCCCTTCTCCTGGAGTGTGCACTCATTCACTTCTCCCCCCTTCTCCCTGGAGTGTGCACTCATTCACTTCCCCTTCTCCCTGGAGTGTGCACTCATTCACTTCCCTTCCCCTTCTCCCTGGAGTGTGCACTCATTCACTTCCCCTTCTCCTTGCACTCATTCCTTCCCCTTCTCCTGGAGTGTGCACTCATTCACTTCCCCTTCTCCCACTTCCCCCTTCTCCCTGGAGTGTGCACTCTCACTTCCCCTTCTCCCTTCACTCATTCACCCTTCTCCCTGGAGTGTGCACTCATTCACTCCCTGGAGTGTGCACCCTTCTCCCTGGAGTGTGCACTCATTCACTTCCCCTTCTCCCTTGCACTCATTCACTTCCCTTCTCCCTGGAGTGTGCACTCATTCACTTCCCCTTCTCCCTGGAGTGTGCACTCATTCACTTCCCCTTCTCCCTGGAGTGTGCACTCATTCACTTCCCCTTTCCTGGAGTGTGCACTCATTCTCCCTGGAGTGTGCACTCATTCACTTCCCCTTCTCCCTGGAGTGTGCACTCATTCACTTCCCCTTCTCCCTGGAGTGTGCACTCATTCACTTCCCCTTCTCCCTGGAGTGTGCACTCATTCACTTCCCCTTCTCCCTGGAGTGTGCACTCATTCACTTCCCCTTCTCCCTGGAGTGTGCACTCATTCACTTCCCCTTCTCCCTGGAGTGAGCACTCATTCACTTCCCCTTCTCCCTGGAGTGTGCACTCATTCACTTCCCCTTCTCCCTGGAGTGTGCACTCATTCACTTCCCCTTCTCCCTGGAGTGTGCACTCATTCACTTCCCCTTCTCCCTGGAGTGAGCACTCATTCACTTCCCCTTCTCCCTGGAGTGTGCACTCATTCACTTCCCTTCTCCCTGGAGTGTGCACTCATTCACTTCCCCTTCTCCCTGGAGTGAGCACATTCATTCCCACTCTTCCCCTTCTCCCTGGAGTGAGCACTCATTCACTGGAGTTGCACTCCCTTCTCCCTGGAGTGTGCACTCCCATTCATTCACTTCCCCTTCTCCCTGGAGTGTGCACTCATTCACTTCCCTTCTCCTTGCACTCATTCACTTCCCCTTCTCCCTGAAGTGTGCACTCATTCACTTCCCCTTCTCCCTGGAGTGTGCACTCATTCACTTCCCCTTCTCCCTGGAGTGAGCACTCATTCACTTCCCCTTCTCCCTGGAGTGTGCACTCATTCACTTCCCCTTCTCCCTGGAGTGAGCACTCATTCACTTCCCCTTCTCCCTGGAGTGAGCACTCATTCACTTCCCCTTCTCCCTGGAGTGAGCACTCATTCACTTCCCCTTCTCCCTGGAGTGAGCACTCATTCACTTCCCCTTCTCCCTGGAGTGAGCACTCATTCACTTCCCCTTCTCCCTGGAGTGTGCACTCACTCACTTTCCCTTCTCGCTGGAGTGTGCACTCATTCACTTCCCCTTCTCCCTGGAGTGAGCACTCATTCACTTCCCCTTCTCCCTGGAGTGTGCACTCATTCACTTCCCCTTCTTGCTGAAGTGTGCACTCATTCACTTCCCCTTCTCCCTGGAGTGAGCACTCATTCACTTCCCCTTCTCCCTGGAGTGTGCACTCATTCACTTTCCCTTCTCGCTGGAGTGTGCAATTATTGAACTGGTAGAAGAAATATGACTCCATATTAGGGTGGCTACTTGAAGAATCCCAAATATTTTGGTTACTACATAATTCCATGAGTTATTTCATAGTTTTTATGTCTTCACTATTATTCTACAATGTCTAAAATAGTAAAAATAAAGAAAAGCCCTTAAATGAGTAGGTGTGTCCAAACTTTGGACTGGTTCTGAATATATACCTGTAGGTGGCTCAGTGGCCTGAGGAACTATAACTATCAATCTGTAGCCTTTCCTTTAGGACTCACCGATACAAACACAAGTCAATCTGCTCTGCTGTCAGTCTCCATCTGTTGGTCAGGTGATCAATAGTAATGTCTGTAGAAGGTTCTAATGAACAATAGATATATACCTTTGTGTGTGTGTGTGTGTGTTTAATGTTATTTGCTCCTAGAACTTGCAATCATTCTCGAATGTCCGGGCCATATTATCATTATAAATGAGTTTGGTAGAAGAAGGATGACCTCTACCACACACACACCTCTCTCTCTGTCTCTCTCTCTCCCCATCCCTCTGTGATCCATTGAGTCTTTGAGAGTGGGAGTGTCTGTCTGACCCATATAGACCAGAGCACCGCTAAACACCAGGCATTCACACACACACACACACACACACACAGGAACTCACTGTAACACACACAGGAACTCACTGTAACACACACAGGAACTCATTGTAACACACACAGACACTCAATGTAACACACACTGACACTCACTGTAACACACACATACACTCATTGTAACACACAGACATTCACTGTAACACACACAGACACTCATTGTAACACACAGACATTCACTGTAACACACAGACACTCACTGTAACACACAGACACTCACTGTAACACACACAGACACTCACTGTAACACACAGACACTCACTGTAACACACACATACACTCATTGTAACACACAGACATTCACTGTAACACACACAGACACTCATTGTAACACACAGACATTCACTGTAACACACAGACACTCACTGTAACACACAGACACTCACTGTAACACACACAGACACTCACTGTAACACACAGACACTCACTGTAACACACACAGACACTCACTGTAACACACACAGACACTCACTGTAACACACAGACACTCACTGTAACACACACAGACACTCACTGTAACACACAGACACTCACTGTAACACACAGACACTCACTGTAACACACACAGACACTCATTGTAACACACAGACATTCACTGTAACACACAGACACTCACTGTAACACACACAGACACTCACTGTAACACACAGACACTCACTGTAACACACACAGAGACACTCACTGTAACACACACAGACACTCACTGTAACACACAGACACTCAATGTAACACACGCAGACACTCACTGTAACACACACAGACACTCATTGTAACACACACAGACACTCACTGTAACACACACAGACACTCACTGTAACACACAGACACTCACTGTAACACACACAGACACTCACTGTAACACACACAGACACTCACTGTAACACACACAGACACTCACTGTAACACACAGACACTCACTGTAACACACACAGACACTCACTGTTACACACAGACACTCACTGTAACACACAGACACTCACCCTAACACACACAGATACACAGACATCAGACACACATTCTAACACACACAGATTCACAGCCTCACACACACTCAAACACACACTCTGTATGCTGACAACTGAAGTTTTATTTTTGGCAGTATTTTCTCTCAGCCGGCAGTTCACATAAACACATATGCACACACATATGCACACACATATGCACACACATACACACACACACACACACACACACACACACACACACACACACACACACACACACACACACACACACACACACACACACACACACACACACACACACACACACACACACACACACACACACACACACACACACACACACACACACACACACACACACACACACACACACACACACACACACACACACACACACACACACACACACACACACACACACACACACACACACAATAACACATACACGAACAGTGTGCCCTGACCTTCTCTCTGCTGAGTGGGCATAGAGTCAGGGGTTACTTCTCACTGTCAGCCTGTCAGAGAGAAGGAGGGAGGGAGGGAGAGGAAGAGGGGCGGAGGAATGGAAGGAGGGAGCGCCAGGGACAGAGGGGGAGAGGAAGTGGGGAGTAGGGAGAGGAAGAGGGGCGGAGGAATGGAAGGAGGGAGCTCCAGGGACAGAGGGGGAGAGGAAGTGGGGAGTAGGGAGAGGAAGAGGGGCAGAGGAATGGAAGAAGGGAGCGCAGGGACAGAGGGGGAGAGGAAGTGGGGAGTAGGGAGAGGAAGAGGGGCGGAGGAATAGAAGGAGGGAGCTCCAGGGACAGAGGGGGAGAGGAAGTGGGGAGTAGGGAGAGGAAGAGGGGCGGAGGAATGGAAGGAGGGAGCTCCAGGGACAGAGGGGGAGAGGAAGTGGGGAGTAGGGAGAGGAAGAGGGGCGGAGGAATGGAAGGAGGGAGCTCCAGGGACAGAGGGGGAGAGGAAGTGGGGAGTAGGGAGAGGAAGAGGGGCGGAGGAATGGAAGGAGGGAGCTCCAGGGACAGAGGGGGAGAGGAAGTGGGGAGTAGGGAGAGGAAGAGGGGCGGAGGAATGGAAGGAGGGAGCACCAGGGACAGAGGGGGAGAGGAAGTGGGGAGTAGGGAGAGGAAGAGGGGCGGAGGAATGGAAGGAGGGAGCTCCAGGGAGAGAGGGGGAAGAGAGGTAGACAATATCGGGAGTCTATAAAAGGCTGTGGCCACATAGACATTTCATTACCCGTCAAAACAGCCTTTCCACTTCCTGGCCCACTAGTTCACCAGGAATTCTCATATCAAAATGGCTGCAGGGCAATGGCGTGAATACAGCATGAATAGGAACACAATTCAATGTTTGTGTGCAGCTGTGCATGCAGCAGCAGGCTCCAGAGCAGCCTGATCACTAGAAATAGACTTCCTAGTGATCAGGTCGATGTAGGATCTAAAACAAACTGCTGTTCAGAGTCAGAACGGCTGTTTAGACCACCAAGCTGTGAGAAAATGAGTCTTGGTTTTAATTATTTTAATTTTAAGTGTTCCCCAAACCACAGCCATCACCTTAACCACTCGAAATGAATCCCTAAACTGTTAACCTTTGAGTTGTTTGTATTTCAACCCTGTAACCACGGCGGGAATGTATGCTTCAACTATTGATGTTCATCCATATGTCGAATTTCTAAGGGGAACTTTGAGATCTTGCTGCTCCAGAGAGTGGGCAGCAGATGTGGTATGGTACCCAGAGAGACCGTTCTGACGGACAGGATTCAGCTGGGGATTCCCCCTCTGGAACAGATGCACAGCCCAGGAAATACACACCTCTCACCGTGTCCATATGGAGATCAAGTTTAAGATTGGGAGAGAAAGAAGCGAGAGAGATAATTGATGGCAGAAGCAGAGGGGGGATCGCTGCTGGAGCATGATGTAGAAACACGGTTGTCGTTTTTCTCCCACGGTTTTCCATCTCGAACCATGGATGTTCTCCCGGTTCAGGCTTCTCGCTGTAATAATCAATGATTAATTCATGATTAACCATTAATCACCTTGGAATATTTGCAATTATTTTATCATCACGCCGACAGTCATTATCATAGCGAAGGGTAATGACTCGGATGTTCCCGCCGTATTCGGTCCTCTCCGTTAATCGTGTTTCAGACAGTGAGCGCGCTGTCCAAGGTGCCGCAGCAGAGCGGCCCCGCCCATCCTCTCCTCCTTTTCTCACCCTCCATTAGCCACGTGACGCACGGAGCAGCAGACTGCACCTTCTCCTCCTGGGTAAAGAGAGAGAGCGAGTGAGTGAGTGAGAGATGCGTTTGCTACCACCGGGCTGTTTGATCGAGAAGTGGCTGCGATTGTTCTGGTTTCGGTAGGGCTATCAAACGGGTATTTGCCAATGAAAGGTTTGGTTGCTGTCATGTCCTCTCACAACGTGGTGATTGTTATCAGAGGAAATTGAGAAAATCGATGAGTAGCCACAGTAAAAACGACCAGAAGATGTGTGTGTAAGGTAGGATGGGACATTTTTATCTCGGTGTGTGCATTATACTAGAGCTTTGCTTTAGGCTATATATAGCCTACCTATTTAATTGTAATAGCCTAATAAGGCATTTTTCTCCGGGCTGTGTTTTCAGTATATTGATTCTCACGCGCAGGTGGGGAAGATGGAAACCCGGTGTAACGGGGAGCTCGAGCTCACAGGAGGAGATGAATAGCACACGCACACACACATTGATACCGTTTTTTAGAAGAGGGAGAAGAATGGCCGCAGATCGAAAATCGATATTTAAATCGCTCTCATTTTACCGAGTCTGTCAATACTGTGACTTGGAACCCTAATCTCAACCACGTTAACGTAGTTCATGGTCAGGCGCAGGAGAGGCGAGCGTGTGTAAACTGCCTTTTCCTATGGTGTGAAAAGGGGTTTCATTCGATAAAGGAGGCGCATTTGAGTCATCCTCCGCATCGCACGATTAACTTATTTGTTGCGCTTCCAAAGCACTTGCTGAGGCACGAAGTGTTCATATTGGAGTGTTAAAATATTTTGCCTTTTTGGAGGTGTTTGTTTTCAGTGTTGTAAAACGTTCAAAACGTTTGTAGATAGAAATGCAATAAGTAGAACTGAAATGATTGCCTGTTTTACTTGACTGACAATAATATATATTCTACACAACACATGACATGCATCTGGATATTCTGTAACTAACTTATTCCTGAAAAGACCCACTGGTATATTACACGGTGGTAGTGGGTGGTATGAGACTGTCTGGGAAGACTGTGTGTGTGCTCGTGTGTGTGTGTGTGTGTGTGTGTGTGTGTGTGTGTGTGTGGGTGTGTGCTTGTGTGTTTGTGTGTGTGGGTGTGTGTGTGTGTGTGTGTGTGTGCTCGTGTGTGGGTGTGTGCTTGTGTGTTTGTGTGTGTGTGTGTGTGTGTGTGTGTGTGTGTGTGTGTGTGTGTGTGTGTGTGTGTGTGTGTGTGTGTGTGTGTGTGTGTGTGTGTGTGTGTGTGTGTGTGTGTGTGTGTGTGTGTGTGTGTGTGTGTGTGTGTGTGTGTGTGTGTGCACGTGTGTGTGCATGTGTGTTTGTGTGTGTGCGCGCGTGTGTGTGTGTGTGTGTGTGTGTGTGTGTGTGTGTGTGTGTGTGTGTGTGTGTGTGTGTGTGTGTGTGTGTGTGTGTGTGTGTGTGTGTGTGTGTGTGTGTGTGTGTGTGCACGTGCAGTGTATCTGACCCAGGCTGATAATGTGGTCCCTTCCCTCTGTAGGTCACTGGAAAGAAAAGAGCGATGACATGGCTGTGAGGGACATACATTCACAGCGCTGAACCCACGACGTGCAGTGTATCTGACCCAGGCTGATAATGTGGTCCCTTCCCTCTGTAGGTCACTGGAAAGAAAAGAGCGATGACATGGCTGTGAGGGACATACATTCACAGCGCTGAACCCACGACCCCGCTGAGAGAGAGAGAACCTCGGGGGAGATGCTCCGTCTGCTGACGGTGTGTGGCGGTGTATTCTCTCTCTCTGAGGGGAACAGGAACTAACGAAGGCACCGATATGGATCCCACGCTGCACTCGTCATTTCTCTAACACACACACACACACCATTGAAGGAAGACGAGGGAGGAGGAAGGAGGAGACACAGACTAGCAGATAGACTAGAACTAGAAACACAGAGCTGTAGCACCACGTGACTGGCAGTCAGAGGAACCCTCTATGGAGGGTGTAGGGTGCTAGGAACGGCTCTAAGAAGACTGTAGGGTGCTAGGAACAGCTCTAAGAAGACTTTAGGGTGCTAGGAATGGTGTTCGCACCATGAGCTGTAGAGTAGGTTGTGCTGCCCAGCTCTAGCCTGCGTGTGTGTGTGTGCGGTGTGTGTATGTGTGTGCGCGTGTGTGTGATGGCGGTGTGTGTGGGGGCCACGGCCCCCCCTGCTATGTGTCTGGCTGTGCCTCTGTAGCCTTGGGGGATCCAGAGGGGAGGTGCTAGAGTTTGGGGGGGGGTTTCGGGACAGTGGGGGCGGTTCCCGGTGTGGAACGCATGCTGCGAGAGCATTCTGTCGTTCAGCGTTAGAACTCACAGCGCGGACGGGCTGCTGCTTTACCTTGACGACGAAGGATTCTGCGACTTCTTGGAACTCTTGTTGCTACATGGAAAACTCCGCCTACGATTCTCCATCTTCTGTGCCGAGCCAGCCGAGGTGAGTTCCGGGGTTGCCGTGAGCGACGGCCACTGGCATGCCGTGCGTGTGAAACGGGACTGGAGGAACACAAGCCTTGAGGTGGATGGAAAGATGGAGGGATGGGCGGAGGTGAAGAGCAAACGGAAAGACATGACCGTTTTTAGCCACACGTTTATGGGCGGGGTTTCCCCAGAGCTCCATGCCTCTCCTCTCCGCCTCACTTCCCCTGGTGTAAGAGACCACGCCTCTTTTGCTGGCTGGCTCGCTGGGGTCACCGTCAACGGATCGGTGGCCGTTCTGGAAGGATCGGAGGGTGTTACCGTGGGAGACGGGTGTGGGCCGGCCCACGAGTGTCAGAACGGAGGGGTGTGTTCTGTTGTCGAGATGAGGGCCGTCTGCGACTGTACCAACACCGGCTACAAAGGCAATGACTGTAGCGAAGGTAAGGCCTTACCCAAACCCTACCTTGTAACATTGTGATGTCATCTCGCACACATACACTATATATACAAAAGTATGTGGGCACCCCTTCAAAAGAGTGTATTCAGCCCCACCCTTTGCTAACAGGTATATCAAATTGTGCATACAGCAATGCAATCTCCATAGACAAACATTGGCAGTAGAATGGCCTTACTGAAGAGTTCAGTGACTTTCAACGTGGTACTGTCATAGGACGCCCACCTTTCCAACACGTCCGTTGCTCACTGCTAAAGCTGCCCCGTTCCACTGTAAAGTCATTGTATTGTGAAGTAGAAATGTCTAGGAGCAAAAACAACTGAGCCGCGAAGTTGGAGGCCAACTCTCACTACCGAGTTCCAAACTGCCTCTGGAAGCAACGTCAGCACAAGAACGGTTTTTCGGGAGCCATTTCATGTCAAGCCAAAGATCACCCTGCACAATGCCAAGCATCGGCTGGAGTGGTGTAAAGCTTGTCGCCATTGGACTCGTTGCCATTGGAGCAGTAGAAACGCGTTCTCTGGAGTGATGAATCACACTTCACCATCTGTCAGTCCAGCGGAGGAATCTGGGTTTTGCAGATGCCAGGAGAACGCTACCTGCCCAATGCATAGTGCCAACTGTAAAGTTTGGTGTAGGAGGAATAATGGTCTGGGGCTGTTTTTCATGGTTAGGGCTAGGCCCCTTAGTTCCAGTAAAGGGAAATCTTAACGCTACAGGATACAATGACCCTCTAGACAAATCTTTGCTTCCAACTTTGTGATAACAGTTTGGGGAAGGCCCTTTCCTGTTTCAGCCTGACAATTTTATTTTATTTAACTTTTATTTAACTAGGCAAGTCAGTTAAGAACAAATTTTTATTTTCAATGACGGCCTGGAGCAGTGGGTTAACTGCCTGTTCAGGGGCAGAACGACAGATTTGTACCTTGTCAGCTCTGGTGGTTTGAACTTGCAACCTTCCGGTTACTAGTCCAACGCTCTAACCACTAGGCTACCCTGCCACAATGCCCCTGTGCACAAAGCGAGTTCCAAACAGAAATGGTTTGTCGGACATCGGTGTGGAAGAAGATGACTGGCCTACACAGAGCCCTGACCTCAACCCCATCAAACACCTTTAGGATGAAATGGAACGCCGACTGCGAGACAGGCCTAATCGCCCAACATCAGTGCCCGACCACACTAATGCTCTTGTGGCAGAATGGAAGAATGTCCCCACAGCAATGTTCCAACATCTAGTGGAAAGCCTTCCCAGTACAGTGGAGGTTGTTCTAGCAGCAAAGGGGGGACCAACTCCAACTCCATGATTTTGGAATGAGATGTTCGATGAGCAGGTGTCCACATACTTTTGGACATGTCGTGTACAAACACCCATACAGTGCCTTCAGAAAGTATTCACACCCCTTGACTTTTTTCACATTTTGTTTTGTTACAGCCTGAATTTAAATGTGATTAAATTGAGATTGTTTTATCACTGGCCTACACACGCCCATGACGCCAAAGTGGAATTATGTTTTTCTAAATTTGACAAATTAATAAAATAAAAAATTCAAATGTCTTGAGTCAATAAGTATTCAACCCCTTTATTATGACAAGCCTAAATAAGTTCAGGAGTAAAATGGCATTTGTAAGTAAAAATGTGCTTAACAAGTCACATAATAAGTTGCATGGACTCACTGTGTCGACCCTCGTCAAGCACCAGGTGCGCCATCAGCTCGACATTGTCATTACGATGCTTGTGATTAGCATCGTTCTCATCGGATATGTAATCAGGCATGGGAAACAAGTCTGGGGGGTAAGGCCTCATCTTCTGTGGTAAGTAATGGCATAGTGAGACAGCATCAACCGTTTTGCCACAAAGTTTCTGTACACAAGCAATGAGAAGTAGTACAACATGAAGGATTACTAGGTCATAGATGAGCCAATGGAAAACTGTTGAGAGTTTCAATCAGGGGAGAGTTTTCCTATGTGACACTTCGTTTAAGTGTCACGTGGGACATCGTTAAATGCATCTGTTGGTAACGAATGCAGCCGTGCTGGAGTGGGATGGGCAGTTCGTGCCACACTGCCAAGTCTCTTGGAGTAGTATGCAACAGGCTCTTGTTTCCCAACGTGATTCTGTGTCAGGACAAATGACATAACCATTTTTCTCACACACAAATAAATGAAATGGTCTAAAGTGGTCCAGCAGTCCTAAACAAGGGGAAGAGGTTGTTCATTGTTTACATTTCTCAAGTGCCTTCATATCCTCTGCTGTCCACTGTATCTTGTCGTTCATCACCATGTTGTGACCATGAATGAGATCAGAAAGTGGTTGAAGTCATTTCAGCATAATGAGGTAGCCAGGCTCTGCAAATAGTCTGCCATTCCTGTAAGTGTCAACATGTGAATAACTGTTCAAACAGTTCATCATTGTGCAATCATTCATTCACAATCATTCATTCACAATCACACAATCATTCATTCACAATCATTCATTCACAATCACACAATCATTCATTCACAATCATTCATTCACAATCACACAATCATTCATTCACAATCATTCATTCACAATCACACAATCATTCATTCACAATCATTCATTCACAATCATTTATTCATTCACAATCACACAATCATTCATTCACAATCATTCATTCACAGTCATTCTGTTATTGTGTGCGTCCACACATTCATTCATGGAGTACCTTTTTCCTTATTTGCTTAGTTCTTTAATGTTATCTACATTTCTTAACAGCAGTCAACTCTCAAATCAGTCAGTTAACTATTGCCAGCCTATTTTGAATGACATTTGGTTCACTTAAATTCAATTCCAAGGATCAGTCAACTCAATTCTCACTATTTAAAGGTGCAGGTATTCTTACTATCATTACATAAAAACCAGGAATCAGTCACATCAAGAACATGTTTTACACAGGCCTTCTCTACACCAGGCTCAGAGCATTAACGTTTCCGCCGTAGAATTCTAATGTCTTCACCGGTAGTGCTGTGAAAGCAAAGGTTAAGGGTTACAACACTGCTACAACTAGCAGGCAGACAGGAAATGGAATTGTTGGACATCAGCCATAACTCCTTCGATGTGTGGCTTAGTAATAATATTGTAAAACTACCGGTCCCTCAGTGCATTTCAAACACAGATTAAACCACAAAGACCCGGGAGGTTTTTCCAATGCCTTGCAAAGATGATGGGTAACAAAAAAACGAACATTGAATATCCCTTTGAGCATGGTGAAGTATTAATTACACTATGGATGGTGTATTAATACACCCAGTCACTACAAAGATACAGGTTTCCTTCCTAACTCAGTTGCCAGAGAGGAAGGAAACCACTCAGGCATTTCACCATGAGTTCAATGGGACTTTAAAACAGTTACAGAGTTTAGAGACTGGGATTGGAGAAAACTGAGGATGGATTGACAACATTGTAGTTACTCAACAATGCTAACCTAATTGACAGAGTGAAAATAAGGAAGCATGTACAAAAAAAAAAACATATTCCAAAACATGCATCCTTTTTGTAACAAGTCATTAAAGTAATACTGTATAAAAAAAATGTGGCAAAGCAATACATTTTTTGTTCTGAATACAAAGTGTTGTGTTTGGGGCAAATCCAATACAAACACCTTACTGAGTACCACTCTCCATATTCTCAAGCAAAGTGGTGACTGCATCATGTTATGGGTATTTAAATTTTTTTAGTGCTTAGAACACTGCACCACTCTGGAATAATTATAGAGGACTGGGTTGTTTTTCAGGATACATTTTTTTAAGCTAAGTACAGGCAAAATCCTAGAGGAAAACCTGGTTTGTTCTACTTTCCACCAGACACTGGGAGATGAATTCACTATTCAGCAAGACAATAATCTAAAACACAATGCCAAATATACACTGGAGTTGCTTACCAAGAAGACAGTGAATGTTACTGAGTGGCCTAGTTAAAGTTTTGACTTAAATCTGCTTGAAAATCTATGGCAAGACCTGAAGATGGCTGTCTAACAATGACCAACAACCAATTTGAGCTTGAAGAATTTTGAAAATAATAATGGGCAAATGTTGTACAATCCAGGTGTGGAAAGCTCTACCCAGAAAGACTTTCAGCTATTATTGCTGCCAAAGGTGATTGTAACATTTATTGACTCAGGGGATTGAATAATTATGTAATCAATATATACTAGTGTTTTATTTTTTCTAAATGTTTTACAAATGTTTTAGTCCGTCTACCACTTTGACATTACGGAGTATTTTGTGTAAATCATTGACAGAATTTTTTTTATTAAATCCATTTTAATCCCACTTTGTAACACAACAAAATGTGTAAAAAGTCAAGGGATGTGAATACTTTCTGAAAGCACTGTATCTCTAATATGACTGTTACACCATCCATTCTCCCTTTCCTATACAGTATTGTTTGTCTCTCTGACTGGGTAAGCAACTTGTCTTGTTCCTAGATCCTAGTGGTGATCAACTCTGTGGTGATCAGTAGATCCTAGTGGTGATCAGTAGATCCTAGTGGTGATCAGTAGATCATAGTGGTGATCAGCAGATCCGAGTTGTGATCAACTCTCTGGTGATCAGTAGACCCTGGTTGTGATCAACTCTGTGGTGATCAGTAGATCCTAGTGGTGATCAATAGATCCTAGTGGTGATCAATAGATCATATTGGTGATCAGTAGATCCTATAGGTGGTGATCAGTAGATCCTGTAGGTGGTGATCAGTAGATCCTAGTGGTGATCAGTAGATCCTAGTGGTGATCAGTAGATCCTAGTTGTGATCAACTCTGTGGTGATCAGTAGATCCTAGTGGTGATCAATAGATCCTAGTGGTGATCCTAGTGGTGATCAATTGATCCTATGGGTGGTGATCAATATATCCTATAGGTGGTGATCAGTAGATCCTAGTGGTGATTAATAGATCCTAGTGGTGATTAATAGATCCTAGTGGTGATTAATAGATCCTAGTGGTGATGAATAGATCATATTGGTGATCAGTAGATCCTAGTGGTGATCAATAGATACTATAGGTGGTGATCAGTAGATCCCAGTGGTGATCAGTAGATCATAGTGATGATCAGTAGATCCTATAGGTGGTGATCAGTAGATCCTAGTGGTGATCAGTAGATCCTAGTGGTGATCAGTAGATCCTATGGGTGGTGATCAATAGATCCTATAGGTGGTGATCAGTAGATCCCAGTGGTCATCAGTATATCCTAGGGGTGATCAGTCGATCCTAGTGGTGATCAGTCGATCCTAGTGGTGATCAGTAGATCATAGTGGTGATCAGCAGATCCGAGTTGTGATCAACTCTCTGGTGATCAGTAGACCCTAGTTGTGATCAACTCTGTGGTGATCAGTAGATCCTAGTGGTGATCAATAGATCCTGTAGGTGGTGATCAGTAGATCCCAGTGGTCATCAGTATATCCTAGTGGTGATCAGTCAATCCTAGTGGTGATCAATAGATCATAGTGAATATCAATAGATCCTGTAGGTGGTGATCAGTAGATCCCAGTGGTCATCAGTATATCCTAGTGGTGATCAGTCGATCCTAGTGGTGATCAGTAGATCATAGTGGTGATCAATAGATCCTGTAGGTGGTGATCAGTAGATCCCAGTGGTCATCAGTATATCCTAGTGGTGATCAGTCGATCCTAGTGGTGATCAATAGATCCTGTAGGTGGTGATCAGTAGATCCCAGTGGTCATCAGTATATCCTAGTGGTGATCAGTAGATCCTAGTGGTGATCAGTAGATCCTAGTGGTGATCAGTAGATCCTAGTTGTGATCAACTCTGTGGTGATCAGTAGATCCTAGTGGTGATCAATAGATCCTAGTGGTGATTAATAGATCCTAGGGGCGAAAAATAGATCATAGTGGTGATCAGTAGATCCTAGTGGTAATCAGTAGATCCTGTAGGTGGTGATCAATAGATACTATAGGTGGTGATCAGTAGATCCCAGTGGTGATCAATAGATCCTAGTGGTGATCAGTAGATCCTAGTGGTGATCAGTAGATCCTAGTTGTGATCAGTATATCCTATGGGTGGTGATCAATAGATCCTTTAGGTGGTGATCAGTAAATCCCAGTGGTCATCAGTATATCCTAGGGGTGATCAGTCAATCCTAGTGGTGATCAGTAGATCATAGTGGTGATCAATAGATCCTGTAGGTGGTGATCAGTAGATCCCAGTGGTCATCAGTATATTCTAGTGGTGATCAGTCGATCCTAGTGGTGATCAGTCGACCCTAGTGGTGATCAGTCGATCCTAGTGGTGATCAATAGATCATAGTGGTGATCAATAGATCCTGTAGGTGGTGATCAGTAGATCCCAGTGGTCATCAGTATATCCTAGTGGTGATCAGTCGATCCTAGTGGTGATCAGTTGATCCTAGTGGTGATCAGTAGATCATAGTGGTGATCAATAGATCCTGTAGGTGGTGATCAGTAGATCCCAGTGGTCATCAGTAGATTCCAGTGGTTGTGAGTTACGTTCAGAACCAAGCCTGTTTTATGTTGTTCAGCAGCTACCAACCTGTTGCTTTGTGTGTGTGTGTTTGTGTGTGTCTTAGTTCTGAGATCTAGGCCCCTCCTTCGCCTCAATAGCAACCCCCTCCCTCTCTGCTGAACAGGTTACCATAGAGACCGCCGGGTTCTGAAAGCGAGACTCTGTTACATATGCTGCCCTGGGCCTTTATCCCCCTACCACTCTACTCCCAATTTAACTATCTCTACTAGGGTCAATCTATAAGAAACCTTGGTGATTATTTTTGATTCATTGGTTGTAAATCTGTGATGGAAACTTAGTGTTATAGTGTGCAGTGTTGCCCCCGGACCCCCACCCAGCAAAGAAAACCCAACCCCCACACTACCTTTGCCACCGCGGCTGAAAACAATCCTAGGGGAAACACTGGTGTGTAGAATGTTTGTGCGTGATACGAAGATGAAATATGCGGCGAGTGTCGTGTAGTGTGTTGATTAGCCTGATGGGTTGTTGGAAGGGAGGCCAGCGACATATTGCCACTGCCATTGTTTCGACAATAATGCAGCGCAGCACACATTTTCTAGCACCGGACTGAAGGTGGAATTTTGCCACATTGCTTAAACATATACAATGAATTTAGATCAGCAGGTAAGCCGTAGAGGCTTGGGGCTTGGTTTCTACCATGTTAATAAATGACAGAGGGAAGGGAGATTTGGTTCACACAAACACACACACTAGTACTGACCAAAGCATGTTTCTCCCTCTACTGCTGTTTCCTATCACCAGTTATCCATTATCCATCGATCTATTCATTACTGCAAGGGTCCATGTGTATGTGTGAGCGTGCGTGTGCGTGTGTGTGTGTGAGTGTGCGCGTGTGTGTGAGTGTGCGTGTGTGTATGTGTTCTGGTACAGGAGGCTGGAAGGTAAGTTCTGGGTGAATACAATTGTCCAGATTCCAAACACACAGGTAGGAGTGTCTGCTTTCATCAACCCTGACCACTGTGTGAGTGTGTGTGCGCGTGCGCCTGTGTACGTGTCTATTGAAATTCTATTAATGTATGAAATTCTATTAATGTAATTTTAGATTAATTGAATTTCAATTGACTTCCTGAATTGAGAAAAATTGACCGCAACCCTGGCATGTGTGTGTACTTGAGGTGTGTGTATTTGGTGTATGTGGAAGAATGAAAGGCTATTAGTGCCGCATGGTATAAAGGTTGTCATCTGGGTGGATCTGCATGTGTGTAACCAAGGTGATGGTGTGGTAACGAGCGGCTGTGCATGGCGTGTTAATGAATGTCTGTCTTTCTCTCTCCTTCGTCTGGACGCTCCCAGAACACTACAACCCAGGTGGGTCTCTCTCCCTCTCTCCCCCTCTCCACCTCTCCTTCTCTCTCTCCCTCTCTCATCCACCTCTCTCTCTCTCTCTCTCTCTCTCTCTCTCTCTCTCTCTCTCTCTCTCTCTCTCTCTCTCTCTCTCTCTCTCATCCCCCTCTCCACCTCTCCTTCTCTCCCTCTCTCACCCCCGCGTGTGTGTGTGTTGTGTGTGCGCACGTGTGTGTGGGGGGGTTGCAGTCAGACGGTAAGTAAACTTCCTTCATGGACAAATGCCTGATGTTTCAAGTGGCTCTCCACTCAAGGACAGTACCATAATAATGCATTTTACTTGTGCCTTTCAAGATACCCTAGGACACTAAAAAAAAAGAATAAAATAGCAAGCATGATATTACTAAGGTCCATTTTTTTTTAAACGCCCCCTAAAACTAACATAACCATACTGGAGGAAGACTTCAACAGCCCTCAGCATCCCCTTCACCATAGATAGATAGGGGGAAAAACATTTTAAAAAACAGACAAGCAAGCAAGCAAGAGAGAGTGTGTGTGTGTGTGTGTGTGTGTGTGTGTGTGTGTGTGTGTGTGTGTGTGTGTGTGTGTGTGTGTGTGTGTGTGTGTGTGTGTGTGTGTGTGTGTGTGTGTGTGTGTGTGTGTGTGTGTGTGTGTGTGTGTGTGTGTGTGTGTGTGTGTGTGTGTGTGTGTGTGTGTGATTTTGCAGTATGTACCAGGTATAAAGATATAAAGGTCAGCTTGCAATAGTTACAGTCGGACGAAGTGACTGAACACGTCAAAATATTACAGAAACGCGTCAGTATAGGCGAGGATAACTCGCTAGTGTAGCAACAATTTCCAGAAGTACAATCACTGTCCTATTATGTAACTAAACACTCACTAGAAAGACTACATCATTGTTTATAGTGACAGTTCAGACCCGAAACAGACACTTATATTCATTGCACACAATCAATCAATCAGATCTATTTATAAAGCCCTTTCTACATCAGCAGATGCCACAAAGTGCTCATACATAAACCCCAAACGGCAAGCAATGCAGATGTAGAAGCATGGGCACTACTGTTAGCTCATGTTAGCAAAAGCAACTATGATGATTGATTGTGTTTGTCAGGACAACCACCCCATGCTCCTCTGTTGTGCTGACTGTGCTCTTGTCTTCCTTTAAGGTCTGGCTCACCTGATGATCGGCGACCAAGGTATGACCTATTACATCACTATGACATCACTTCCTGTTTCTGCTGTTCCCCCCCATCACCACACATCTTGCCCAAACCTCCTCCTCCTCCTGAAATGACCCAGACGCTGATCCAAGGTCAGGTTTGACTTTTCTCTCTATTGGGTTTAGGGCTAGGATATTGGGAGGCTAAACTGATCCCAGATCTGTGGTTAAGGTGAGGATATGGGTTTAGGGTGATCCTAGATCAAGGGCAGATCCGTGGATGGCTTGGATGGTCTGTGTGTGTGCGCGCGTGTGTGTGTGTGTGGATTGCAGGTTCTCTGCCATATATATCTCCACATCCCGACCCCTCCCACTGCAATCCCTTCCCCTCCCATTGGCTCTTGCATGTGGATCTCCCCTCTTATATGCCAGTTTTCTGTTCATGTAGTCTTTAACAGTGCATGACAATCAATAAAAGTGTATAGAAGCAGTGCTGTCAAAAACACCACCTTAACTCAGTTCTATCTGTACAGGCACTTTGACTACAACATAAACACACTACTACTACTACTACTACTACTACTACTACTGCTGCTGCTACTACTACTACTACTACTACTACTACTACTACTACTACTACTACTACTACTACTGCTGCTGCTACTACTACTACTACTACTACTACTACTACTACTGCTGCTGCTGCTACTACTACTACTACTACTACTACTACTACTACTACTACTACTACTACTGCTGCTGCTACTACTACTACTACTACACAAACACAATACTACTACTACTACTACTACTACTACTACTACTACTACTACTACTACTGCTGCTGCTACTACTACTACTACTACACAAACACACTACTACTACTACTACTACTACTACTACTGCTGCTGCTACTACTACTACTACTACTACACAAACACACTACTACTACTACTACTACTACTACTACTGCTGCTACTACTACTACTACTACTACACAAACACACTACAACTATTACTACTACTACACAAACACACTACTACTACTACTACTGCTACTGCTACTACTACTACACAAACACACTACTACTACTACTACTACTACTACTACTACTACTACTACTACTACTGCTGCTACTACTACTACTACTACACAAACACACTACAACTATTACTACTACTACACAAACACACTACTACTACTACTACTACTACTACTGCTGCTGCTACTACTACTACTACTACACAAACACACTACTACTACTACCACTACTACTACTACTACTACTACTACTACTACTACTACTACTACACAAACACACTACAACTATTACTACTACTACACAAACACACTACTACTACTACTACTACTGCTACTGCTACTACTACTACTACACAAACACACTACGACTACTATTACTACTACTACACAAACACACTACTACTACTGCTGTTGCTGCTTCTACTACTACTACTACCTCTACTACTACTACCTCTGCTACTGCTGCTACTACTACTACTGATACTACTACTACTACTACTAATACTTATTCAACTTCTACTGCTGCTTCTACTACTACTACTACTGCTGCTACTACTACTACTACTACTACTACTACTACTACTACTACTACTACTACTACTACTACTACTTATTCAACTTCTACTGCTGCTTCTACTACTACTACTACTGCTGCTACTACTACTACTACTACTACTACTACTACTACTACTACTACTACTTATTCAACTTCTACTGCTGCTTCTACTACTACTACTACTGCTGCTACTACTACTACCTCTGCAACTGCTACTGCTGCTACTACTACTACTACTACTACATATTCTACTTCTACTACTGCTGCTGCTTCTACTACTACCTCTGCTACTGCTGCTGCTACTATTACTGCTGCTACTACTACTACTACTACATATTCTACTTCTACTACTGCTGCTACTACCTCTGCTACTGCTGCTGCTACTATTACTGCTGCTACTACTACTACTACTACATATTCTACTTCTACTACTGCTGCTGCTTCTACTACTACCACTGCTAGTACTACTACTACCTCTGCTACTACTGCTACTTCTGCTGCTGTTTCTTCTAATACTACTACTTCTACTGCTACTGCTACTACTACTACTACTACTACTACTACTACTACTACTACTACTACTACTTATTCTACTATTACTGCCTCCCCTACTGCTGCTACTACTACTGCTGCTGCTACTACTACTGCTGCTACTACTGCTGCTACTACTACTACTACTACTGCTACTACTGCTGCTACTGCTACTACTTCTATGACTACTACTGCTACTACTGCTGCTACTACTACTGCTGCTACTGCTACTACTGCTGCTACTACTACTACTACTACTGCTACTACTGCTGCTACTACTACTACTACTACTGCTACTACTGCTGCTACTGCTACTACTTCTATGGCTACTACTGCTACTACTTCTACTACTACTACTGCTTCTTCTATTATTACTACTACTATTACTACTACTACTACTACTACTACTACTACTGCATCTTCACTACTTCTTCTACTATTACTACTACTATTACTACTGCTACTGCTACTTCTTCTACTACTACTTCTGCTACTTACTTCACATACACTATTGTACTGTACTGGAACACACTACATCACACACTTTCAGGCCGTCAAACCCACTTTGGAATACATCAGTGTTTGTGTCTGTTACATTCTAAACCTTCATACATCATAGTTGGTGGTTGGAGTGCCACTTAGTTTACAGTGTTGGTCACAGAGATATCTATGATACACAACAGTGTAATGGTGTTCTAGTAAACTAGAATTCTGCTCCATTAGGAGCATGTTGGTCTTGTTTGACGCCAGTGCTGCTTTTCTACCTTTTCAAAATGGTGCCTCTTCTTTATTTTCTTCTTACTTCATTTTTTTCTTCAATATTTCTTTCAAATGACCAACACTTACTCTTTCCCTCTCTCTTTCCCCTTCCCTCTTCAATATCTGTAGGAAAGCTCAGAGGTATACTTCTCCTTATTGCTTATGGCTATGTATGGCTAAGAGCCTGAATGTATGGCTAAGAGCCTGAATGTATGGCTAAGAGCCTGAATGTATGGCTAAGAGCCTGAATGTATGGCTAAGAGCCTGAATATATGGCTAAGAGCCTGAATGTATGGCTAAGAGACTGAATGTATGGCTAATAGCCTGAATGTATGGCTAAGAGCCTGGATGTATGGCTAAGAGCCTGAATGTATGGCTATAAGCTTGAATGTATGGCTAAGAACCTGAATGTATGGCTAAGAGCCTGAATGTATGGCTAAGAGCCTGAATGTATGTCTGTGAGCTTGAATGTATGGCTAAGAGCCTGAATGTATGGCTAAGAGCCTGAATGTATGGCTAAGAGCCTGAATGTATGGCTAAGAGCCTGAATGTATGGCTAAGAGCCTGAATGTATGGCTAAGAGTCTGAATGTATGGCTAATAGCCTGAATGTATGGCTAAGAGCCTGGATGTATGGCTAAGAGCCTGAATGTATGGCTATAAGCTTGAATGTATGGCTAAGAACCTGAATGTATCGCTAAGAGCCTGAATGTATGGCTAAGAGCCTGAATGTATGGCTAAGAGCCTGAATGTATGGCTATAAGCTTGAATGTATGTCTGTGAGCTTGAATGTATGGCTAAGAGCCTGAATCAAATCAAATCAAATCAAATTTATTTATATAGCCCTTCGTACATCAGCTGATATCTCAAAGTGCTGTACAGAAACCCAGCCTAAAACCCCAAACAGCAAACAATGCAGGTGTAAAAGCACGGTGGCTAGGAAAAACTCCCTAGAAAGGCCAAAACCTAGGAAGAAACCTAGAGAGGAACCGGGCTATGTGGGGTGGCCAGTCCTCTTCTGGCTGTGCCAGGTAGAGATTATAACAGAACATGACCAAGATGTTCAAATGTTCATAAATGACCAGCATGGTCAAATAATAATAAGGCAGAACAGTTGAAACTGGAGCAGCAGCACAGTCAGATGGACTGGGGACAGCAAGGAGCCATCATGTCAGGTAGTCCTGGGGCACGGTCCTAGGGCTCAGGTCCTCCGAGAGAGAGAAAGAAAGAGAGAATTAGAGAGAGCATATGTGGGGTGGCCAGTCCTCTTCTGGCTGTGCCAGGTGGAGATTATAACAGAACGTGGCCAAGATGTTCAAATGTTCATAAATGACCAGCATGGTTGAATAATAGTAAGGCAGAACAGTTGAAACTGGAGCAGGAGCATGGCCAGGTGGACTGGGGACAGCAAGGAGTCCTCATGTCAGGTAGTCCTGGGACATGGTCCTAGGGCCCAGGCCAGTTGAAACTGGAGCAGCAGCATGGCCAGGTGGACTGGGGACAGCAAGGAGTCATCATGTCAGGTAGTCCTGGGGCATGGTTCTAGGGCTCAGGTCCTCCGAGAGAGAGAAAGAAAGAGAGAAGGAGAGAATTAGAGAACGCACACTTAGATTTACACAGGACACCGAATAGGACAGGAGAAGTACTCCAGATAAACAAACTGACCCTAGCCCCCCGACACATAAACTACTGCAGCATAAATACTGGAGGCTGAGACAGGAGGGGTCAGGAGACACTGTGGCCCCATCCGAGGACACCCCGGACAGGGCCAAACAGGAAGGATATAACCCCACCCACTTTGCCAAAGCACAGCCCCCACACCACTAGAGGGAAATCTTCAACCACCAACTTACCATCCTGAGACAAGGCCGAGTATAGCCCACAAAGATCTCCGACACGGTACAACCCAAGGGGTGGGGGAACCCAGACAGGCCGACCACAACAGTGAATCAACCCACCCAGGTGACGCATCCCCCCCAGGGACGGCACGAGAGAGCCCCAGCAAGCCAGTGACTCAGCCCCGTAACAGGGTTAGAGGCAGAGAATCCCAGTGGAAAAGGGGAACCGGCCAGGCAGAGACAGCAAGGGCGGTTCGTTGCTCCAGAGCCTTTCCGTTCACCTTCCCACTCCTGGGCCAGACTACACTCAATCATATGACCCACTGAAGAGATGAGTCTTCAGTAAAGACTTAAAGGTTGAGACCGAGTTTGCGTCTCTGACATGGGTAGGCAGACCGTTCCATAAAAATGGAGCTCTATAGGAGAAAGCCCTGCCTCCAGCTGTTTGCTTAGAAATTCTAGGGACAATTAGGAGGCCTGCGTCTTGTGACCGTAGCGTACGTATAGGTATGTACGGCAGGACCAAATCAGAGAGGTAGGTAGGAGCAAGCCCATGTAATGCTTTGTAGGTTAGCAATAAAACCTTGAAATCAGCCCTTGCTTTGACAGGAAGCCAGTGTAGAGAGGCTAGCACTGGAGTAATATGATCAAATTTTTTGGTTCTAGTCAGGATTCTAGCAGCCGTATTTAGCACTAACTGAAGTTTATTTAGTGCTTTATCCGGGTAGCCGGAAAATAGAGCATTGCAGTAGTCTAACCTAGAAGTGACAAAAGCATGGATTAATTTTTCTGCATCATTTTTGGACAGAAAGTTTCTGATTTTTGCAATGTTACGTAGATGGAAAAAAGCTGTCCTCGAAATGGTCTTGATATGTTCTTCAAAAAGAGAGATCAGGGTCCAGAGTAACGCCGAGGTCCTTCACAGTTTTATTTGAGACGACTGTACAACCATTAAGATTAATTGTCAGATTCAACAGAAGATCTCTTTGTTTCTTGGGACCTAGAACAAGCATCTCTGTTTTGTCCGAGTTTAATAGTAGAAAGTTTGCAGCCATCCACTTCCTTATGTCTGAAACACATGCTTCTAGCGAGGGCAATTTTGGTGCTTCACCATGTTTCATTGAAATGTACAGCTGTGTGTCATCCGCATAGCAGTGAAAGTTTACATTATGTTTTCGAATAACATCCCCAAGAGGTAAAATATATAGTGAAAACAATAGTGGTCCTAAAACAGAACCTTGAGGAACACCGAAATGTACAGTTGATTTGTCAGAGGACAAACCATTCACAGAGACAAACTGATATCTTTCCGACAGATAAGACCTAAACCAGGCCAGAACATGTCCGTGTAGACCAATTTGGGTTTCCAATCTCTCCAAAAGAATGTGGTGATCGATGGTATCAAAAGCAGCACTAAGGTCTAGGAGCACGAGGACAGATGCAGAGCCTCGGTCCGATGCCATCAAAATGTCATTTACCACCTTCACAAGTGCCGTCTCAGTGCTATGATGGGGTCTAAAACCAGACTGAAGCATTTCGTATACATTGTTTGTCTTCAGGAAGGCAGTGAGTTGCTGCGCAACAGCCTTCTCTAAAATCTTTGAGAGGAATGGAAGATTCGATATAGGCCGATAGTTTTTATATTTTCTGGGACAAGGTTTGGCTTTTTCAAGAGAGGCTTTATTACTGCCACTTTTAGTGAGTTTGGTACACATCCAGTGGATAGAGAGCCGTTTATTATGTTCAACATAGGAGGGCCAAGCACAGGAAGCAGCTCTTTCAGTAGTTTAGTTGGAATAGGGTCCAGTATACAGCTTGAAGGTTTAGAGGCCATGATTATTTTCATCATTGTGTCAAGAGATATAGTACTAAAACACTTGAGCGTCTCTCTTGATCCTAGGTCCTGGCAGAGTTGTGCAGACTCAGGACAACTGAGGTTTGGAGGAATACGCAGGTTTAAAGAGGAGTCCGTAATTTGCTTTCTAATAATCATAATCTTTTCCTCAAAGAAGTTCATGAATTTATCACTGCTAAAGTGCAAGTCATCCTCTCTTGGGGAATGCTGCTTTTTAGTTAGCTTTGCCACAGTATCAAAAAGGAATTTCGGATTGTTCTTATTTTCCTCAATTAAGTTAGAAAAATAGGACGATCGAGCAGCAGTAAGGGCTCTTCGGTACTGCACGGTACCATCCTTCCAAGCTAGTCGGAAGACTTCCAGTTTGGTGTGGCGCCATTTCCGTTCCAATTTTCTGGAAGCTTGCTTCAGAGCTCGGGTATTTTCTGTGTACCATGGAGCTAGTTTCTTATGAGACATTTTTTAGTTTTAGGGGTGCAACTGCATCTAGGGTATTGCGCAAGGTTAAATTGAGATCCTCAGTTAGGTGGTTAACAGATTTTTGTCCTCTGGCGTCCTTGGGTAGGCAGAGGGAGTCTGGAAGGGCATCAAGGAATCTTTGTGTTGTCTGTGAATTTATAGCACGACTTTTGATGTTCCTTGGTTGGGGTCTGAGCAGATTATTTGTTGCAATTGCAAACGTAATAAAATGGTGGTCTGATAGTCCAGGATTATGAGGAAAAACATTAAGATCCACAACATTTATTCCATGGGACAAAACTAGGTCCAGCGTATGACTGTGAGAGTGAGTGGGTCCAGAGACATGTTGGACAAAACCCACTGAGTCGATGATGGCTCCAAAAGCCTTTTGGAGTGGGTCTGTGGACTTTTCCATGTGAATATTAAAGTCACCAAAGATTAGAATATTATCTGCAATGACTACAAGGTCTGATAGGAATTCAGGGAACTCAGTGAGAAACGCTGTATATGGCCCAGGAGGCCTGTAAACAGTAGCTATAAAAAGTGATTGAGTAGGCTGCATAGATTTCATGACTAGAAGCTCAAAAGACGAAAACGTCATTTTTTTTTTTTGTAAATTGAAATTTGCTATCGTAAATGTTAGCAACACCTCCGCCTTTGCGGGATGCACGGGGGATATGGTCACTAGTGTAGCCAGGAGGTGAGGCCTCATTTAACACAGTAAATTCATCAGGCTTAAGCCATGTTTCAGTCAGGCCAATCACATCAAGATTATGATCAGTGATTAGTTCATTGACTATAATTGCCTTTGAAGTAAGGGATCTAACATTAAGTAGCCCTATTTTGAGATGTGAGGTATCATGATCTCTTTCAGTAATGACAGGAATGGAGGTGGTCTTTATCCTAGTGAGATTGCTAAGGCGAACACCGCCATGTTTAGTTTTGCCCAACCCAGGTCGAGGCACAGACACGGTCTCAATGGTGATAGCTGAGCTGACTACACTAACTATGCTAGTGGCAGACTCCACTATGCTAAGAGCCTGAATGTATGGCTAATAGCCTGAATGTATGTCTGTGAGCTTGAATGTATGTCTGTGAGCTTTTCTGCTTGGCTACAAACTGAAATAATTTAAAATACTGTATGTGTTCTAAATTGGAATGTGTCTTTGTTCATGTAGCTACACACTTAGAAGAAAAGGTGCTATCTAGAACCTTTTGGTTCCAGGTAGAACCCTATTGGGTTCCTTGTAGAACCCTTTCCCCAGGGTTTTCTACATGGAAACCAAAATAGCTCTACCTGGAACCAAAAAGGGTTCTCCTATGGGGACAGCCGAAGAACCCCTTTGGAACCCTTTTTTCTAAGTGTGTACTGTACATGTATGTGAGGTGTGTGTGTGTGTGTGTGTGTGTGTGTGTGTGTGTGTGTGTGTGTGTGTGTGTGTGTGTGTGTGTGTGTGTGTGTGTGTGTGTGTGTGTGTGTGTGTGTGTGTGTGCGTGCGTGCGTGCGTGCGTGCGTGCGTGCGTGCGTGCGTGTGTGCATGTACATGCAGAAATGTAATGGCAGTCAGAGGGAGCTGACGTAGCCGTCATCTCAAAATAAAGAGGCTTTCTGGAGCTGACTATCTGAAATGAGTTTCTCTGAAGAAGCGAAGGGGGGTGATTGTCTGTGGATGTGAGATAGGGGAGGGGGAGATAAAGAGCGGGGGGAGAGAGAGATATGTTAAGTCCTTAGATGTGTTGGTTCTATATCTCCAAAGTGCCAGTCCTACTCCAGTCAAACTTATTCTGTCGTGTGTGTGTGTGTATGTTACAGAGAGGACAAGCTCTATTTCAGAAACCAGACACACAGACACACATACACCTTTTTGGTTACTACATGATTCCATACTATTTCATAGTTTTGATGTCTTCACTATTATTCTATGTAGAAAATCTACACACAATACCCCCTAACGACATCACAATACCCCCTAACGACATCACAATACCCCCTAACGACATCACAATACCCCCTAACGACATCACAATACCCCCTAACGACATCACAATACCCCCTAACGGCATCACAATACCCCTAACGGCATCACAATACCCCCTAACGGCATCACAATACCCTCTAATGGCATCACAATACCCCTAACGGCATCACAATACCCCTAACGACATCACAATACCCCTAACGACATCACAATACCCCCTAACGACATCACAATACCCCTAACGACATCACAATACCCCTAACGACATCACAATACCCCTAACGACATCACAATACCCACTAACGGCATCACAATACCCCTAACGGCATCACAATACCCCTAACGACATCACAATACCCCTAACGACATCACAATACCCCTAACGACATCACAATACCCTCTAACGACATCACAATACCCACTAACGACATCACAATACCCCTAACGGCATCACAATACCCCTAACGACATCACAATACCCCTAACGACATCACAATACCCCCTAACGACATCACAATACCCCCTAACGACATCACAATACCCCCTAACGGCATCACAATACCCCCTAACGATATCACAATACCCCATAATAACAATGCAAAAAACTGTTTTTTATAAATGTTTGGAAAAAAACGTATAAAACAAAAATATTACATTTACATAAGTATTCAGAACCTTTAATCAGTACTTTGTTGAAGAGTCTTCTTGGGTATGACACTAAAATCTTGGCAAATATGTATTTGGGGAGTTTCTCCCATTCTTCTCTGCAGATCCTCTCAAGCTCTGTCAGGTTGGATGGGGAGCATCGCTGCACAGCTATTTTCTGTTCTCTCCAGAGATGTTTGATCGGGGTCAAGTTTGAGCTCTGGCTGGCACTCAAGGACATTCAGAGACTCCTGCGTTGTCTTGGCTGTGTGTTTAGAGTCGTTGACCTGTTGGATGGTAAACCAACCGCAGTCTGAGGTCCTGAGTGCTCTGGTAAAGGTTTTCATCAAGGATCTTTCTATACTCTGCTCCGTTTGCTTCAGGCCAAAGAGTTTAATCTTTGTTTCATCAGACCAGAGAATCTTGTCTTTAGGTGCCTTTTGGCAAACTCCAAGCGGACTGTGATGCTTTTTTTTACTGAGGAGTGGCTTCTGTCTGGCTACTCTACAATAAAGGCCTGATTGGTACAGTGCTGCAGAGATGGTTGTCCTTCTGGAAGGTTATCCATCACCACATATTAACTCTAGAGCTCTGTCAGAGTGACCATTGGGTTCTTGGTCACCTTCCTTACCAAGGCCCTTCTCCCCCGATGGCTCAGTTTGGCCAGGCAGCCAGATCTAGAAAGAGTCTTGGTGTTTCTAAACTTCGGCCATTTAAGAATGATGGAGGCCACTGTGTTCTTGGAGACCTGCAAAGCTGCAGAAATGTTTCGGTACCCTTCCCCAGATCTGTGCCTCGACACAATCCTGTCTCGGAGCTCTATGGACAATTCCTTCGACCTCATGGCTTGGTTTTTGCTCTGACATGCACTGTCAACTGTGGGACCTTATATAGACTGGTGTGTGCCTTTGAATTTACCACAGGTGGACTCCAATCAAGTTGTAGAAACATCTCAAAGATGATGAATGGAAACAGGATGCACCTGAGTTTCACAGCAAAGGTTCTGAATACTTATGTATATAAAGTATTTCTGTTTTTTATGATTAATACATTTGCAAAAATATATATTTTTTAAAACTGTTTTCGCTTTATCATTATGGGCTATTGTGTGTAGATTGCTGAGGATTTTTTAAATTTAATCCATTTTAGAATAAGGCTGTAATGTAACAAAATGTGGAACAAGTCAAGTGGTCTGAATACTTTTAAAAGGCACTGTATATTTTTAGATGTTATTTTATTTACAATATCAGCGAGGGTCAAGTGCCCAACCAATAGTCCTTATCCACAATGGGGTGCAGCATAATTCAGTTGTAACTGGGCCAGCTGAAGTAGTCAGGTCATTTATTATACATACATTGTGTTATTGATGCCCATTCCGGAGCTGTTTCCGACTTTATCATCATTTCTTAATGACTTGCTTTAAGGGCTTTGTGTGTGCGTACGTGTGCCCTGGGATAAAACTGATCTTATCCAGCTGAAGACAAAACACTGGGCTCTAACTGGAGAGATTGTCAGAGAGATTGTCAGAGCGAGAGAGAGAGAGAGAGAGAGAGAGAGAGAGAGAGAGAGAGCTGTAGGTGACAGACAAGACTGTAGGTGTTAAGTAGTGTTAGAGGCTAGTGTGTACTGTATATTTGAATGGTTTCAGTTGTAAGGGGCTAGGCGCTAGGGTGTACATATTAAGGGTTTAGAGTGTAACTTGGTTAATAATAACATGATCATATATTCTAGAGCTGGACATCCATCAGTATGTGTAGGTGAGTGCCTTAGCGTAGGCATTTAATAATAATATAATAATAATAATATATGCCATTTAGCAGACGCTTTTATCCAAAGCGACTTACAGTCATGTGTGCATACATTCTACGTATGGGTGGTCCCGGGAATCGAACCCACTACCCTGGCGTTACAAGCGCCATGCTCTACCAACTGTGCCACAGAAGGCACAGTTGCCATACACATGGTGTATGTGTGATGTGTAGGTTTGAGTGTACAAAACATTAAGAACACCTGCTATAGACATAGACTGACCAGATGAATCCAGGTGAAAGCTATGATGTCACCTGTTGTTTTCTGTCACGCTGTTCCTTTGTTTTCCGCAGTGTATTTCTGTATTGTTTTAGTGATTCACCACAGTGAAGGCGTAGGCTCAGGTTTTCTGGTTCTCTGTGTTTTTGGTTGGATAGGATTCTCAATTTCTTTCAAAGGTTTTTGCATTCTTCATCAAACCATTTCTCATTGTTGTTATTTTTGGGGGGGGTTTCTGCTTGAATTTAAATGTTACATGTTAGCTGATAGTTCAACTATAGTGTTTAGGCTTCCTACTGCTGTTTACACCTTCACTTTTGCAGGGGAACATTATATCCAGGAAGTTCTCTAGGAGGGATTTGTTGGTCAATTGTTTTTGTGGTAGGTTTCTACACTACCCTCCATCAGGCTTTGATGCCTCATGGTTGAGTATTGCTCTGTTCAAGTAGATGTGATTTTTCTGTGATCTGATAGGGGTGTCAGTGGACTGACTGTGAATGCTCTGTGAGACTCTAGGCTGAGGTCGATGATAAAGCAGTCTACAGTACTACTGTCAAGAGATGTGCTATAGGTGTACCTACCGTAGGAGTCCCTTCAAAGCCTACCATTGACTATATACAGAGTTGTGACCCATTTTTGTTGGTTGTTTTGTCATAGTTATGTCTACGGAGGCATATTGGAGATGGGGTCCTGTCACCTCCAGGTCTCCCTGTGTGCTATGAATGTCGTGTTCCTGACAAGTTCTGGCATTTACTGTAGGTCGCCACAAACTAGTACTAAATGTCCCTGGACCTGGAAATGGTTGATCTCCCCCTCTGTCTCTCTACCTCGCTTCCTCCGGTTCTTACTCTCTCTCTCTGCTTCTCTCCATCTCTTCCTCTCACTCTCTCACTCTCTCTCTGCTTCTCTCCATCTCTTCCTCTCACTCTCTCACTCTCTCTCTGCTTCTCTCCATCTCTTCCTCTCACTCTCTCACTCTCTCCATCTCTTCCTCTCACTCTCTCACTCTCTCTCTGCTTCTCTCCATCTCTTCCTCTCACTCTCTCACTCTCTCTCTGCTTCTCTCCATCTCTTCCTCTCACTCTCTCACTCTCTCTCTGCTTCTCTCCATCTCTTCCTCTCACTCTCTCACTCTCTCTCTGCTTCTCTCCATCTCTTCCTCTCACTCTCTCACTCTCTCTCTGCTTCTCTCCATCTCTTCCTCTCACTCTCTCACTCTCTCTCTGCTTCTCTCCATCTCTTCCTCTCACTCTCTCACTCTCTCTCTGCTTCTCTCCATCTCTTCCTCTCACTCTCTCACTCTCTCTCTGCTTCTCTCCATCTCTTCCTCTCACTCTCTCTCTCTCTCTGCTTCTCTCCATCTCTTCCTCTCACTCTCTCACTCTCTCTCTGCTTCTCTCCATCTCTTCCTCTCACTCTCTCACTCTCTCTCTGCTTCTCTCCATCTCTTCCTCTCACTCTCTCACTCTCTCTCTGCTTCTCTCCATCTCTTCCTCTCACTCTCTCACTCTCTCTCTGCTTCTCTCCATCTCTTCCTCTCACTCTCTCACTCTCTCTCTGCTTCTCTCCATCTCACTCTCTCACTCTCTCTCTGCTTCTCCCTCTCTCTTTCTTTCTCTCTCAGGTAGTGTAGTCACCCTGCTGTTTCTCTATCCTCCATTTTGATTTAGTACAGCTGTCCCTGATAATGTACTGTGCACTCAATCACTCTCTCTCGCAGAAGCACACACATGCACCAGTGGAGGCTGCTGAGGGGAGGATGTCTCATAATCATGTCTGGAACGGAGCAAATGGAATGGTTTAAAACGCATGGAAACCATGTGTTGATGTATTTAATACCATTCCAATAATTCTGCTCCAATCATCACCACGTGCCCATCCTCCCCAATTAAGGAGCCCCCAACATCCTGTGACACGCACACACACACACACAGCTGTAGCCTAATTGCACGGGGTTGCCATGGAAATGACACATGAGTATGTGAGAGGCTGAGGAGAGGAAAGAGCCGTTACATCGGCTGCCGTGTGTGATGTGATAGAATGGCCCACCGATGTCCTGCTGTCTGGTCGACTGATTGACTGGTTGGCTGACATCTAATGGTATGAATGTAAATTAGATCTACAATGTAATGGTGGTGAATGGGTGTGTGTGTTTCATTGTAAGAAATTGGTTCCTGTCACACTCAGCCCACACTCTCCCTCTCGCTCTCCCTCTCCACGGTAAAGACTCACCACAGGCTCTGAGTTGGTAATAGCTTTCCTGACACAAATACACAAAAATGTACTCACACTCACATGCTGTGAGGGAGGTAATTACCAGTGGCGTGTATTCGTGGATGCAGAGGGAAGCCAGGCGGTTTGACCAAATACTGGACCAATAAAAAAAATGTAAGAAATCAAATAAATGATCTTTTGTCTCTCTGTGTTTTCATAACTATTTTTCAATTCTGATCTAACCGTAAATCAATATGTTGTGCCACTGGCCTGAGACGATTGAAGTTCAATATGTAGCCTAACAGGCTAACTTAGCTGGTTCATTGTTGCCTATGCGAGGAAGTCAGGCTAGCAAGCATTTTAGCGAGGTAGCCTTTGACAACAAAAACTAAGACAGAGCTGACCATTTTGCCAACATGAAAGAGAGGAGTGTGGCATTGGCCTTCAGCTAGACTACAAATAGGCTGAAGCCTTTTTTGTCTTACTTGCACATGTCACACACACACACAAACACACACACACACACACACACACACACACACACACACACACACACACACACACACACACACACACACACACACACACACACACACACACACACACACACACACACACACACACACACACACACACACACACACACACACACACACACACACACACACACACACACACGTACACACACGCGCACACACGCACACACACGCGCACGCACACAGACACACAGAAATCAGTAACCATGGACAGCCACATTATATATAGCAACATTGATTGGACTAAATTGGTTTTGGTATCTGTACGTTTGTTTTCACTGTTTTAAGCTACGTACATACAGCCTTGTTGATTTGGTGTTTAAATGCTTAAGTTGAAATGGTGCTGGAATAGCAGAGGCTGTCACGCCTTGGTCATTGTATTTTGTGTTTTCGTTATATATTTGGTCAGGCCAGGGTGTGACATGGGTTTATGTTGTTGTATTTCGTATTGGGGTGTTTGTATTATTGGGATTGCGGCTGAGTAGGGGTGTTGTATAGGCTTGGCTGCCTGAGGCGGTTCTCAATCAGAGTCAGGTGATTCTCGTTGTCTCTGATTGGGAACCGTATTTAGGTAGCCTGAGTTTCGCTTTGTATTTCGTGGGTGATTGTTCCTGTCTCTGTGTAGTGTTCACCAGATAGGCTGTAATTAGGTTTCACGTTCCGTTTGTTGTTTTTGTATTTTGTATAGTTATTTCATGTATCGTCATTCTCTTCATTAAAGACATGAGTAACCACCACGCCGCATTTCGGTCCAACTCTCTTTCTACAAACGAAGAACGACGTTACAGAGGCAGTGTTCCTGTGCTCAGTAGTTGATCACTGTGGAAAACAGGAACTTTCTGTATGTCATGTACACGTAGCTGTTTGTATGCAATATTCTCTTAGTGGACTTCACCGGACAGATGTTTTGTGATGAAACAAACGTATTTGTAGTTGAATTTATTCCGCCACAGTGTGACTGTTGTCTTTTTGTTGTCCTGGCCTTATTGTATACCATTGTGCCGTATGAAGAAATGGGTTACAAATGGGTTGTAATAGGGCTTTTTTACCGGCTTGGCTTGGCTTCCTCAGTGTTTCTACCCATGTAACACTACTGGTAATTACACCCAGAACATACACACACACAGACACACACACACAGACACACACACACAGACACACACACACATATACACATACACACACATGATCACATACTCTGGCAAATGCCTTTCTATTAACATTCACACACGGGCACACACACACTGGCACACACACTGGCACACACACACTGGCACACACACACTGGCACACACACACTGGCACACACACACTGGCACACACACACACTGGCACACACACTGGCACACACACACTGGCATACACACTGGCACACATAATGGCACACACAATAGCACACACACTGGCACACATAATGGCACACACACTGGCATACACACTGGCACACACACTGGCACACACACACTGGCATACACACTGGCACACATACTGGCACACACACGGGCACACACACTGGCATACACACTGGCACACACAATAGCACACACACTGGCGCACATAATGGCACACACACTGGCATACATTTGATTATATTATGCTGAATTATATAGCATGGCTGGTTGCTGATAGGTACTTAAGAACAGACACACACTCTCTCTCACACACACACACCATTCTAAACTCTCTAAACAATATGACAGATTTTATAATGACTGTTGAATGCATCAAAAAGCGAAGCATCAAAACATATCCTGATGGTTGAATGTCAACCCACTCATGAATGATCCATCCAACTCATATCAGATTACTAGATGAGCAAACAAAGAGTAAGATAGGAACATATCTCAGGTTATTAGGTTTCCATTTGTCACCAACATTGCTGTTTACACATTTAACATTATGTCCATGATGTTATATTATAAATATTATAAAACATTAACAACATTGACTGGTCTCTGTTTCTCTTTCTCCCCACTTGTCGACCCATACCTCCATCCTTCCATCCAACCTCCCTCCCTCCCCCTCCAGCCCGTGAGGACGACGTAGCAACCTTTAAGGGGTCAGAGTATTTCTGCTATGACCTGTCTCCCAGCCCCATCCAGTCCTCTAGTGATGAGATCACCCTGAGCTTTAAGACCCTGCAGAGGAACGGTCTAATGCTCCACACGGGCAAATCAGCCGACTACGTCAACCTGGCCTTAAAGAACGGGGCCGTGTCACTGGTCATCAACCTGGGCTCCGGGGCCTTCGAGGCCCTGGTAGAGCCGGTTAATGGGAAGTTTAACGATAACTCCTGGCACGATGTCAAGGTCACACGCAACCTGAGACAGGTAACCTGGCAACGGCAGGGGAGGGGCGAGATGAAAAGGGGGTTATAGAGAGGGGGTTATAGAAAGAGGGGGGTATAGAGAGGGGGGTTATAGAGAGAGGGGGGGTATAGAAAGGGGTTATAGAGAGGGAGGGTATAGAAAGAGGGGGTTATAGAGAGGGAGGGTATAGAGAGGGGGTTTATAGAGAGGGGGTATAGAAAGAGGGGGTTATAGAGAGGGAGGGTATAGAAAGAGAGGGGGTTACAGAGAGGGGGATTATAGAGAGGGAGGGTATAGAGAAAGGGGTTATAGAGAGGGGGTTATAGAAAGAGGGGAGATTATAGAGAGGGGGTTTTAGAAAGAGGGGGTTATAGAGAGGGAGGGTATAGAAAGAGAGGGGGTTACAGAGAGGGGGTTATAGAGAGGGAGGGTATAGAGAAAGGGGTTATAGAGAGGGGGGTTATAGAGAGAGGGGGTTATAGAAAGAGGGGGTTATAGAGAGGGAGGGTATAAAAAGAGAGGGGGTTATAGAGAGGGAGGGTATAAAAAGAGGGGAGATTATAGAGAGGGGGTTATAGAAAGAGGGGGTTATAGAGAGGGAGGGTATAGAGAAAGGGGTTATAGAGAGGGGGTAGAAAGAGGGTTATAGAGAGGGGGGGTTATAGAAAGAGGGGGTTATAGAGAGGGAGGGTATAGAAAGAGGGGGGTTATAGAAAGAGGGGGTTATAGAGAGAGGGGTTAGAGAGAATGGGAAAGAGATAAAGAGGGTGAATGAGGGAAAGAAAGGCAAAGAGAGGGTGTGTGCATGAGTGAGAAAGAGAGAAAAAGAGAGAAAGAGGGTGTATTTGTCTTAAACTCACTGTGTGTGTGTGTGTGTGTGTGTGTGTGTGTGTGTGTGTGTGTGTGTGTGTGTGTGTGTGTGTGTGTGTGTGTGTGTGTGTGTGTGTGTGTGTGTGTGTGTGTGTGTGTGTGTGTGTGTGTGTGTGTGTGTGTGTGTGTGTGTGTGTGTATATTAGCGTCAGGGCTGGGGGCACTATTCTTCTGCTAACCGTAGTCTTCTGCTGTTTGCCTGTGTGTACCACTAACTACTAACTGTACTTACTAACCTGCTAGTAATACTAACTAACCTCCATCCATGGAATGTGTCATACTACTAACCTGTTGCCTTCTCCTAGCCTTCTCCACTCCTCTCTAACCTCCACTGGCCTTCTACCTTTTCTTTGTCCTTTACGGATGTCGTTCTGTTCACACTTGTTGCTCTCCTTCCTCCCCCTCTCCACAAAGCACTCAGGCATTGGACACGCTATGGTAAACAAACTCCATTGTTTGGTAGATATAACTCTAATCCTTTCCCAGTTTCGGTTACTGTGTTATTTTCTGAGCCGTAGAACAACTAAAACTATACTAGAACAGGATGGTGGCGGTTGGTACTCTCGGCTTAACACTCCCCTCCTCCTAGCCCCGCTATTGTTTTCTACCTTTCCTTTGACCTTTTTCCGACGTTCACTCCATCTCCCCATTGTTGACATGTAGGCGTGTCCTGATTTGGCTCTTTCCTCAGCTGCACGCGATTGGCCGCTCCCCCTGCATGATGCAACTTCAGGTCCTGCCTCTCTGATTTGTCCATTTAACACAGAGACAGAGGCCAACCTCCCTCCCTCCCCCTTTTTAATTTTCTCCTATTCTTTTTCTCCATTCCTCCTCTGCATGCTGTCCATCCTGCTGCTGAGCCCAGGCTCTTCTGCTGTTGTTTGTTTATCTTCCTCTAGCTGTTGACTGCATGCAGCGAGAGGCGGCTGCATGTGTGTGGAATGACTAACCCATTTAACACTGTGTGTGTCAGTGTGTGTGTGTGTCAGTGTATGTGTCACATCATTCAGACCTGCTCATCTGACTAACTCCCCACACACACTCTAACCCACAACCCCTACCCCTCACACACTCCAACCCTCAACACTATCATCACTACTAGCATCATGTTTATCACTAAACTCAACACTACTAACAGCACTAACACCATTTACTATCAGAATATTAACTAATACCTAATACACTAACAGATTGTGGCTGCTGAGCCTCAACATATGCCTGAATAACCTGATTAGCTACTTATGCTAATGCGATATAGCCAGGGTAATCCTGGTTAGCTACTTATGCTAATGCTATATAGCCAGGGTCATCTAGGTTAGGTACTTATGCTAATGCTTTATAGCCAAGGTCATCTACGTTAGGTACTTATGCTAATGCTCTATTGCCAGGGTCATCTAGGTTAGGTACTTATGCTAATGCTCTATTGCCAGGGTCATCCTCGTTAGCTACTGATACTAAAGCTAGCTACAACCTGAGCTGACTACACATGCTACTGTAATCTATTCGGTGGATTAGCCATTGTTGCTAATGAACTAGTCAACATCAAGCTTGTTTGCGTTTTATAGAACCAATGTTATTGCTTTGGTTGTTCTCATGGCATGTGTTTCTAGCTCCAACAGTGCAGTAGTACCTAGCAATAATAATAAAAAATATACAAATAAACTATACACACATCATCCAGAAAAGTTTTAAACAAAAAATTAAATTAAGAAGTATCAGAACGAGCAATGTCAGAGTCCGGAATATAAATATATACGTATATATATATATATATATATATATATATATATATATATATGTATATATTGTACATTATAGACAGTACATTAATATAAAAGGTGTGTACAGCAGTAGTTATATAGGGTGAGCCATGACTAGAATACAGTATATACATACAGTGCCTTCGAGAATGCATTTATAGCCCTTGACTTATTACACATTGAAAATCTGTGGAAAGACTTGAAAATTGTTGTTCACCGCCAAAGAATGTGAGAAAATCGCCAAATCCAAAGCTGATACAGACATGCCCAAGACGACTCAGAGCTGATACAGACATGCCCAAGACGCCTCAGAGCTGATACAGACATGCCCAAGACGACTCAGAGCTGATACAGACATGCCCAAGACGCCTCAGAGCTGATACAGACATGCCCAAGACGACTCAGAGCTGATACAGACATGCCCAAGACGACTCAGAGCTGATACAGACATGCCCAAGATGACTCAGAGCTGATACAGACATGCCCAAGACGACTCAGAGCTGATACAGACATGCCCAAGACGCCTCAGAGCTGATACAGACATGCCCAAGACGACTCAGAGCTGATACAGACATGCCCAAGACGCCTCAGAGCTGATACAGACATGCCCAAGACGACTCAGAGCTGATACAGACATGCCCAAGACGCCTCAGAGCTGATACAGACATACCCAAGACGACTCAGAGCTGATACAGACATACCCAAGACGCCTCAGAGCTGATACAGACATACCCAAGACGACTCAGAGCTGATACAGACATGCCCAAGACGACTTGAAGCTGATACAGACATGCCCAAGACGACTTGAAGCTGATACAGACATACCCAAGACGCCTCAGAGCTGATACAGACATACCCAAGACGACTCAGAGCTGATACAGACATGCCCAAGACGACTCAAAGCTGATACAGACATACCCAAGACGACTCAGAGCTGATACAGACATGCCCAAGACGACTCAGAGCTGATACAGACATGCCCAAGACGACTCAGAGCTGATACAGACATGCCCAAGACGACTTGAAGCTGATACAGACATGCCCAAGACGACTTGAAGCTGATACAGACATGCCCAAGACGACTCAGAGCTGATACAGACATGCCCAAGACGACTTGAAGCTGATACAGACATGCCCAAGACGACTTGAAGCTGATACAGACATGCCCAAGACGACTCAAAGCTGATACAGACATGCCCAAGACGACTCAAAGCTGATACAGACATGCCCAAGACGACTCAGAGCTGATACAGACATGCCCAAGACAACTTGAAGCTGATACAGACATGCCCAAGACGACTCAAAGCTGATACAGACATGCCCAAGACGACTCAGAGCTGATACAGACATGCCCAAGACGACTTGAAGCTGATACAGACATGCCCAAGACGACTTGAAGCTGATACAGACATGCCCAAGACGACTTGAAGCTGATACAGACATGCCCAAGACGACTCAGAGCTGATACAGACATGCCCAAGACGACCCGGAGCTGATACAGACATGCCCAAGACAACTCGAAGCTGTAATCGCTGCCAAAGGTGCTTCTACAAAGTATTAAGTCAACGATGTGAATAGTTATGTATTTCATTTTTTTTTTTAAATGTGACAACATTTCTGAAAACCTGTTTGAGAGAAAAAAAATCTATTTAATCCATTTTGAATTCAGGCTGTAAAAGAACAAAATGTGGACTAAATCAAGGGGTATGAATACTTTCTGAAGGCACTGTGTAAAGTGGGTGGAACAGTATGTAAACATTATTAAAGTTCAATGACTATGTACATACAGTAGGGCAGCAGTCTCTACAGTACAGGGTAGAGTACCAGGTGGTTCAACAGGACATTTGAGGTAGCTTCAGTATTAGCTAGATATTTTAAATTAGGAACTTATCTTGAAAGATTTTTGGACTGCAGCCTTTTTAGCCCAGTCAACTGACTCGTGACTCGACTCGAACTTGAGTATAAAGGACACAGACTTGGACTCAGATTTGTATTTGTTCTGCCTGCAGGACAGATCTGCTGCCCTGAGAACAGAGTTGGTTCCGTTAGACTCTAACAAGCCCAAACCACCTCATCACACAGACAGGAAATAGGTCCAAACACGCTAGACAAATCAAAAAGAACAGAAAAACACAGAAAAATCACACAAACCAAACAACAGATAGACCAATCAGAACACAGACCTAACACAGCTAGACCAATCAAATCACAGACCAGTTCAATATAACTGACCAATCAATCCAATCAACTGACCAACCAACCACAGCCAAGACCAGACCACCTCCCCAGAAACCTACCAAGTCAGTAAGGGGGCAGACTAATTTGGCAGGATAGCGCGTTGCGCTGCGTTTGGTGTGAGTATAGCGTGCCCTTTCCCTGTGCTTTGTTGCATAGGTGACCATCTCCGTGGACGGCATCTTGACCACTACGGGCTACACCCAGGAAGACTACACCATGTTGGGCTCAGACGATTTCTTCTACGTGGGAGGAAGTCCCAGTACCGCCGACCTCCCTGGATCTCCTGTTAGCAACAACTTTATGGGCTGCCTTAAAGAGGTGGGGTGTACACACACACACACACACACACACACACACACACACACACACACACACACACACACACACACACACACACACACACACACACACACACACACACACACACACACACACACACACACACTAACCCACTCGTACTCATCTATACATTATACACACATGCATTCACACATCTACATATGCGCATATCACAGTCACATACAAAGCTTGGCCTACAGGTTTATCCACAGGTTCATGATCTCATACAGTATACATGGTAATAATGTACACAGATACACACATCTCATACAGTAAATACGGTAATAATGTACACAGACACACACATCTCATACAGTATATATGTTAATAATGTACACAGATACACACATCTCATACAGTATATATATGTTAATAATGTACACAGATACACACATCTCATACAGTATATATATGTTAATAATGTACACAGA